>NW_020954553.1:7357122-7400623 GCF_900497805.2 Vombatus ursinus
GCGCCGCCCCCGCCGCCGCCGCCGCCGGCCCCGCCTGAGGCGCCTCCCGCCGAGCCCGCCCCGGAGGCTGAGGCCGTTGCGGCGGCGCCGGCGGCGGCGGGCGAGGAGGGCCCCGAGCCCGGCGGCGACGAGGTGGAGTGCCCTCTGTGCCTGGTGCGCCTGCCGCCCGAGCGCGCCCCGCGCCTGCTGAGCTGCCCGCACCGGTCGTGCCGAGACTGCCTCCGCCACTACCTGCGGCTGGAGATCAGCGAGAGCCGCGTGCCGGTCAGCTGCCCCGAGTGCAGCGAGCGCCTCAACCCGCACGACATCCGCCTGCTGCTCGCAGACCCGCCGCTCATGCTCAAGTACGAGGAGTTCATGCTGCGCCGCTACCTGGCCTCGGACCCGGACTGCCGCTGGTGCCCGGCGCCGGACTGCGGGTGAGCCGCGCCGCCGGGGGCGTGGGCCGTCCGCCGCCCGCAGAGCGGCCCGCTGCCGGGGCCCCCCCCCCCAGCGAGGGCCGGTGTGGGCGTCCCCTTAGCTGAAGGAGGGGTGGACGGGAGACCCCGCTGGACCCCCTAGTGCTCACGTCCACTACCCGGGGGGGGGGGGCTAATGCGAGTTAACCTTTCGCTGAAGGCGGGGCAGGGGGCTCGCCTCCTTGTCACACCTTCGGAGTGAAGAAGAGACTGCCCCAGGGTGAAAGCAGGTGGGGAAATCCCATTGGAGTGGAGGGAGGCCTCGCTTTCCCCCTCCCACTCTCTCCCTCTCTCCTTCTCTGTGTCTGTCTCTCTCTCTCTCTGTCTCTGTCTCTCTCTCTCACTCTCTCTCTCTCTCTGTCTCTCTGTCTCTCTCTCTGGTGTTTTCTGCCTTGGAAAGGTGGGATGAGACCAAAACCATAGGAGGGGACATCCATTCAGTGAGGAGGGGAAATCCCCTCTTTTTTGACAGCGTAGGAGGAGATTGGAGGCTGTCGCTTTCTGTCCTGCAAAGATAGGGTTTGGACAAAACCATCGAGAGAGGGAAAAGGGAGACAGTCTTAGACAAAAAAGAAGGGGGATTGCCTAAGTAGGGAGGTGGGCTGGGGCTGTTGTGTCTTGGGGCAGTAAGATACTTTGGGGCACGATGCCAGCCATGCCCTGCAAAAATGGTATGATACAAAGACCTTTGAGGAAGGGGAGGCTTGCCCTGAGAATATGGGATGGTGCAAACATCATTGCAGAAGGGGAGGGGGTAGGTGGTTACATCATCAGTAGTGGGGAGAACAGCAGCACTAGATCAGTGAGTCCAGGAAGGTTCCACTAGGCCCATAACTGGCAGCATGTTTGTGGGTAACCCACTGATTCTAGCTGCCCAGGCAGAGGCAAGGAGATGGGAGGCAGAGCGTTTCTTTTGTAAAAGGAAAGGGTCACCTAAGTAAAGATGAAATTGCTAAATTGCTGCATGAAGGAGAAATGAGCTCCCAAGTTAGTTGCCTTTGAGAGTTGTGCTCCTGATGGTAGACAAATGTTTGGTGCCTATGATGTGTTGAAATTTTTACATTCTTAGAAGAGTTGGATAGAGGAGTATACTCTGTCTTGAAGAATTAGGTTCCATGGACACTTTTTTCTCATCTGATCAGAGCAACCCTAGTGTACTCTCAGTGCATCCCTAGAAAGGACCTCTTGTTTAAGTGGCTAGACTACAGGATTGGGCTTTGGGATATGCCTTGAGCCTTGGAATATGACCTTGAACAAATAATTTCCTTATTGTGATTAAGGATGCAAGGCTTAAAGGAAAAAAAAAAGAGTCCTGAATTTGGAGTTAGTAGACCTGGGTTCAAATCCTTCTCAGACTAGATGAGTGACTGTGGGCAAGTCAGTTAACCTCTCAAAGCTTCTATTGCTTCATCTGTAAAATGGCAATAAGATTTGCACTACCTCCTAGGGTTGTTGAGGAAAGGATTATATAAATGTGAGTTACTTTGTGGGGGGGGAGGGGGAAAGTATTCTTGTAATAAAAGTGTAATTCTTTAGTAAGTCCTTATAATATTCTGCTTGTCAAGTCTTTCAAAGGAGGAGACTAACTGTAATTTGTTTCAGACCAAATTTCACAGAAAAGAGTTAGGAAAAAAACAGGGACATCATTACTAAGGTATCAAAAGAGCTGAGTTCTGTTTCTGACTTGTTTCGAGATGGGTATGTTATTTAACCAGGATAAGATGGAGTTTCTAAAGTTCTTGGAGATATTGTGGCCAAAGGTACTGTTTTTATCTGTGGTAGATGATACCTGCTTTCTGTTGATAAGGACCAGACTTTGTAGCCTTGGGTATATAGTCTCTACCTTTGGTTGGCATTTGTTATTGACTTTGAGACCTTGGGGGAGAGAGAGGAGTTAAATTTTTTGGTATTCAAGTTTTTTAACACAAAGCAAAAGCATATAAATTAGTATTGGAAGACCGTGCACATTTCCCCTTAGTTTTATCCTATTTATTTCTAACGAGGAAATGAGACTGCGTCACTGACTGTCTGGTTCACCTCTCCATGGGACTTCTTTCTGCATTTAATTACTCAAATACTAATTTTTTTTTCTTCTTCTCATCTTCTTCAATAAAAATTGACAGAGCTCAGTTGTAGAGATAACTCACATTTCCATAGCATTTTCCTTGCAACTCTGTAAAATGGGTAATACAAGTGGTCTTGTGCTCATTTTTAGAAAAAGAAACCACAGCTCAGGCAAGCAAAATATTAGTCAAGATTGGAACTCAGGTCTTCTGATTTTCCATTCTGCCATGTTCTGTAAATAATTGTTGAATTGACTTCAATATTTTCTGTTGAGTTTGGTGTTAAGAAGCATCAGAGTCATTTAGTGTTCGTCCTTAGTTTGTGGAAAAAATATACTTAAGTGGATCTGTGATCTCATTCATCTGGATGTTTCAGATTGCAGTCTTCCGTGACTGCCCATCCTATGTGACTTGTCCATAGCCTCCCAGAAGTTTCCTATAGGTAGTCCACCCAGCATGCAGGAAGGTTTCCCTCAACTTTGCTGATAAAAGAAATGATAAATATAAACCAAGCTTTTTAAAAATAGGACTACCACTCTGTCCTTAAGATTTTCTAAATTACTTTATGTCTCCGTTTTCTTCATCTCTGAAATGAAAGCATTGGACTTGATTTCTAAAGTCGTTTCCAGCTCCAGACTCTGATAATGGGGGTGGAGAGAAGGAAGTCTGACTTAGAAAAATCAGCTCTTGTCAGTGGAACCCCCAGTTCATTATAGGATGTTTTGTCAGATTGTAGTATTATGATAGAGCTGAGGCTAATAGAATTAGGGTCTGTTTCAGACTTCCAACTTCATTGCCAACATTCACTTTGTGTTTTTCTTCTGCTATAAAATAGGTGCAATTTCTACCTTACTTGTGAGTCTTAATTAATGTTTGCAAAGTGTGTTGAAATCTTCAGTTGAAGGTGTTATATAAATACACAGTAACTTTGACATTTTTTTGCTTCCCAAGTGGGTAAGTTCCTTGGGATATGGCCTCTAGCCCTTCTTCCTCTCTGTCTTACTGCCTTTTCTGTTGAATGCCCAGAGGTTTGCCTAGAGAAATTTACCATTGATTCCTGTGTTCTCACACAAGGTCGATGTGATTGGTGTTTGTTTTAAAGTGAAGATTATGTAGATCACGACTTTAGCCTGGCAATGGCGTGTAGTAGGCACTGAATAAATGCTTATTGATGGTGACAGTGATTTACACAAGCTAATCCCCTCAACTTCGAGCGTAGAGAGTTTGAACTCTACAGATTTTCCCAGCATTGTGCCCCGTATCTTTCCACTCTCCTCCTCAACCCCCAGAGCTGAAGTTCTCGGAACCAAATTGGGAAAGATGTGTGTATTCTTTGGTCTGTTTATCCCCAGGAACTAATCATTTTAATAATGATTCAGAGAACAGAAATTATGGGGTGTTTTTCCTCTTCTTTCTTGGTTTAGGAACCATTTGTTAATGGTCAGTCAAGCCATGGCACAAAATGAATGTAGTAGGTGGGGATCAGGACTCGTGTTTCCATATGTGATAGATGCTTATTGATTCATTGATTGGTGAGGTCAGAAGCTCGTTGCCTCAGCTTGTCATATATAAAGACTGCAGACTGGTGAAGTAGATTGGGAGAAAGTGGCCTTAGAATCATCTGCAAATAGTAAGTGAAAAATATTTAGTGGAACATAAGTGTAGAAAAGTGCTTAGTTTGACATCAGGACCTTGGTTTTAATCCTGGCTCTGATGCTTAATACCTGTATGCCCTTGACCAAGACACTTCACTTTCCTGTGCCTCAGTTTCTTCATCTGGTAGAATAAGGGAGTTGGTCTGTATAACTTTTAAGGTGTCTTCTAATTCTAAATAGATGATTCTAGTAGGTAGGTTAAAAGGTAGTTAGTAGTAATGGTAATTTATTTACCATATGTTTTCTAGGCAGATTGGGATTTCTACTTAAGTCTGTTTTTCACTATCAGCCCCAAAAGACAGAAGGGAAGGTAATTGGTTGAACCTCCATTTGCAGAATTAAGAAGAGGCTGTTGTGGCTTACTCAAGGTCACAGGACAAGTCAAGCAGAGCTGTAGAAACCAGGTCTCCTGACTTGTGGTTAGGATTGTTCCCACTGCCTCTCCCAGACATCTAATGCATTAGTACCCAATATTTTTATGTAAGACCTTGTAATTTATCAGGGCCGAAATACAAATACAAGAGGGAAAAGGCCTCAATTCCTGTTATAGACCTATTTTTCAAGAGAGCTAGTTTGTATGGATAGCAAGAAAGTTAAACATTGTTGCCTAGGACAGTTTAAAATTGGCTATAATTGTTGTCTCTTGTGGCCTAGATAGATATACACTGTTCTGGTAGTTAACTGAAAATTGTCCTGGTCCCCTTTAAATGACATCAGTGTTATGCTGTGTAATTAAATCTTGTAAATGTCCCTACCTCAGAACTTAATATTATATATTAAACCTGGGAAGATTGCTTGTGGAGATTTCAGTGAAATGAAATGTTATCTTACCTCAAATTTTCTGCGTTGTACGAATAGTAAGACTTTTATCATTTAATTCCCTTTCTCTAGTGCAAGATAGACGAAGTAGTATGATTTGAGGAATTCATCCACTGCCCAGAAATATCTTCTGGCCAGACTTTGAATTAGGTATTATTTCTAGAAGATTCATGGCAAAAATCTTACCCTGTAAGGGGTAACACATTAACCCACTGGCATCCACTAAATTGTTATTACAAATTACTTTTAGATTAGCTGATCCTGAAATAAGCTTCTCATCATGTCCCTTCCTTCTTCAGAAACTAGTCAATTACTCTCATTTGTCTAGAAAATAAAGCCTAAACTTTTTAGGCCTTACAGTCCCAAAGTCCAAACTTCTCCAGTATCTTCTACTGCGCACAGGATGAACAGTTCACCCCAGTTGGGCTAGTCTGATAAATTCTTAAAATTTTAGAGCTGAAAAGGCCCTTAAGATAATCTAATCCAGAGCTGGACAGTGTTGGGTGCCAGATGGTGCCCAGTTCTTTTTAGTTTACCCTCCCTGCAGAGTCCCTGTTCCTACCCTTAGCTCAAACTAGGAATGTACCCTGTATTCTTCCTACTCGTGTATTCATTTTACTAACGTTGAGAAACGGAAAATGCTGCAGCATCAGTTAACATGTCTGGGGGAGGAGGCTGCAGTAGTTTCTCTGACAGACAGCCTACACTGTACATGTCAGGACGCTTGGGCTTTGCTTCTTGCATGGGAGAGACAGGGCAGGGACACAGGAGTCACTGCTTGCTTTGTTAAACCTGATGCCACCATTTCAGTGTAGCCTGACCACATCAATGCACAATGATTTCTTCTTCTATTCCTTTGTTACATCTCTTCAAAGGAGTTGAGAAATAAATATTAGCCATGTTCATTCAGTCTTTAATTTTTTCCTGTTTGTGCCTCATCTTCCCAGCTCTGTCATCAGAGGTAAGGATCATCATACACTAAATTTAGAGTTTGTCAGAAGAACAGCCTGATGATGCTGGGGAAAGGGGCCTGGCCAGAGAGGGTGTTGAGAAAGGGAGGTTTATAGATCTTCACCAGGCCAGCCTTAATCTTGGTTTCAGTGTTGACTGTTTGATCCATAGCGTCCACCACGTTTTTCCCTTGCAGATGCTCTAAATCTATTTGTAAGTGACTAGTTATACTTCCTAGGAATGGAAAAGACAGACATAAGAGGGGAACAAGTCTCCTGACAACACGGGTCTGTTGTCACATAATCAAAGATCTTCCTCCTAATGTGAATCTCCCCCAATCAGCTGGTACTGCTCTTTGGTGCTTGGTACGTTAATAATTTTCTAAAGCTCCAGAAATAGTATAAAACAAAATGAATGAAAAATTCTGTTGCAGTTACCGTGTGTATTCTTTTAGCTTGTGTTCAAGTCTCCTGTTCCCTCCTGTATACTAGTTGGGTGACTTTGGACAAGTCCCTTAAGCTCTCTGAGCCAACTTTTTGTCACCTGAAAAATGAGTATAATCTTTGTGCTCCTTTGCTCACAAGGGGATTGTGAAGAGTGTTTTCTATAACTGAAATGCAGCATAAATGAGTTGAGCTAGACGAGGCAGAGGGGAGAGGCAAGGCCCCCACTGTGAAAAGAACAAGGTGCTTAGGCTAGATTCAAGTAGGAGTTCCTCAGGCAACAGTAGAAAGAAAGAAAAGGTAGCAGTTTTCAAATTCTGCTGTGAAATCCTAGGGCTCTTGTTAGTATCAGAGTTTGCAGGAAACTGAGAGCTGGAGACCGTTGTTCAAAGAATTCTTCTTATTCCCAATTCTAAAAGTACAGCAGTCAGTTGCACATCGGGTATATCATTTCTGTGTAGATGATTGCCATAGCTGTGTATCCAGCCCCAAGCTCTCCTGAGCATCAGGCCTGAGTTACAGTTGCTTTTTGGATGTCCTTTAGTCATCCTCAAACTGCGCATGTCCCAAGCAGAACTCGTTATCTTCCCTTCTGCCCATCTTCTTCCCTTTCCTGTTCCTGTCAAGGCCACCACCACCATTACCGTTCTTCTAGTCACTCAGGCTCTCAACTTCATTGTCATCCTCTACTCCTCCAGTTTACCTCACATATCTAATCTGTCGCCAGGTCTTGTCTTTTCTACCTTCACTTCCATCATTTAAGTCCCCATCTCTCCACTAAAACAGCCTCCCATCCTAGTTCAAGCCCTCATCTCCTCTCCCCTGGACTATTATAATAACCTTCTAATTGGTTTCCTTGCCTCCAACTCACCCTC
The DNA here is from genome assembly GCF_900497805.2 of Vombatus ursinus. Taxonomy (NCBI): domain Eukaryota; kingdom Metazoa; phylum Chordata; class Mammalia; order Diprotodontia; family Vombatidae; genus Vombatus; species Vombatus ursinus. The sequence goes on from NW_020954553.1 coordinate 7,364,387, forward strand.
CTGTTCAGCTGCCAAAGTGATTTTCCTGAAGTGCAGGTCTGACCATGTTGTGTTACCTTTCTCTCTTTACTCACTAAGTTGCAATGGCACCCCGTTAATCTCCAAGATAAAATATTTTAAAGACCTTCACAGCATTGGCCCCTTCCTACTTTTCTAGTTTTCTTACTTTTTTTTTTTTTTAGTCCTCATCCACACATACTCTTAAGATCCAGCTGTGCTGGCCTAATTGATGTTCCTCACACTCAGCACTCCATTTCCTGACTCATTCTCTTTTCCCTGGCCATCCCCCATGCCTGGAATGCTCTCCCTTCTCACCTCCACCTTCTAACTCTCTGGCTTCCTTCAAGACTTGGCTTAAATACCATTTTCTACAAAAGGCCTTTCCATTTCCCTTTTCCCTCCAAGATTATCTTCCTGCACACAGTTAATTATAGTATATTGGCTTTACCATTAGAATGTGAGCTCCTTGAGGGCAGTTACCCCATTTTTCCTTTTCTTTGTATCCAGTATGCTTAGCACAGTTCTTGGCACATAGTAATCACTAAATATTTGTTGACTGAAAAAGGATTGTTTTGGAATGGGGTGCCCTTATGAGTTGGGCAGGTCGGTAGAAGGAGATTGGCAGAATTAGAGTCAAATGGTACTGGAAAGAAAATAGGAATGTACCCTATAAAAAACAAGTAGGGGTTGGATGGAATGTTACCCGTGTCTTCATTTTGTGGGTGGAAACTAAGGCTTGGAAAGACTTGTGACCAACCTAGTAACATACAGTGAGTCAGTTAGCTTGGAGGAGATATAGAAAGCCCCAAACTGGAAAGCCCAGTGTCTGTGCTCAGAAACTCTTCTATCATAGCAAAGAATTACTATAACTTTTTGATGTGCTTTTGACAGCTTATGTTTATATAAAGTTTTATGATCTACAAAGTGCTTTCCTCATCCTGTCCCTGAAACTGAAATCATATAATCCAGAACACAAAGTGTTATATTCTTTTATTTTGAAACTGCAGTGTCCTGTCAGTGTCTCCACTCTTGTGGTGAGTAGTCGGGAAAGCTTATAAAGTGCTTAAAATCTTGGGCTGACCACCAAAAGAGATTCTTTTCTTTAGAAGTTAATTAACTTGTTTATTAGACTTTGTCCTTTTATCCTATCTTCCTAAGACTAAATAGTAGGCATGTGACTTTCTTCAGGAGAAATGTTTGTCTTTAGTAATTATTTTGCACCTAGATCGCACATTCATGGTGAATTTGTTCAGATCTCCCACAGGATATGAATCATTTGTAGTGTGACACATTTACCAATTTTCCATTTGTTCTTCTTTGAAAGGACTTTAATATAACTTGAATTATCCAGTTAATTAAACAGACTTCTCAAGAAATCCTCAAGACCCTTACCCTCAAAAGCAATCTGCAGAAAATATGGCAAAGCTGAGAACTAGAATAATAATAAATAGCTTTTATGTATAAATATTTTGCTTACTGTGTGCCTAGCACCATGCTAAATGCTTTACAATTATTATTGTTATTTGATAATAGAAATGATACCTATCTTTGTAACACTCTAAGATTTACAAAGTGTTTTACCCACAATAACCCCGAGGTAGATCATAACTGACATTTCTATTGCACTTTAAGGTTTTTAAAGCATTTTTCATACATTGTCTCATGCAAGTGTGCATTTTCACCACTCAGAGTCAGTCATCTAGCATTTATTAAGCGCCTTAAGGTTCCAGGCACTGTACTAAGCTGTGAGGTTACTTTGCAAAGAAAGCCACAAAGACACCGTGCTCTCAAGGAGCTCACAGTCTGTGGGGCAGACCACCCATGCAAACAACTCTGTACAAACAAGCCAGGTTCGGGATAAATTGGGGATAATCTCAGAAGGAAGGCACCAAGATGAAACAGCACCAGAATGGCTTCTTGCAGAAGGTGGGATTTTAGGTGAGACATGAAGGAAGCCAGGAGATGGAGAGGAGGAGGGAGAGCATTTCAGGCATTGAGGAGAGCCAGTGAGAACACTCCAAGTCAGGAGATGGAGTGACCCGAGGAGAGCTAATGTCACGGGTCTTACATGGAAAGTGTGAGAAGACTTGAAAAGTTAGGAAGGGGCCGAGTTATAAAGGGCTCTGAAAGCTAAACAGAGGATTTTATACTTGATCCTAGAGATTATAGAGGATAACCACTGGAGTTTATTAATTGAGGGATCATGGACAGACATATGTTTTAGGGAGATCACCTTGAAAACTGAGTGGGTATAGATTAGAGGAGGAAAGAGACTTGAAGCAGACAGGTCGCCCCCAGCAGCTGTTGCAATAGTCCCGGCATCAGGTGATGAGAACCTGCACCAGCGTGCTGGCAGTGTCAGAGGAGAGACCGGGCTGTTGCAGGACATGTTTTGAAGGTAAAAAGGACAGGACTTGACCATTGATTGAAAGAGAGGTAGAGCAATTTGACAAGAAAGGGGCACATAGCTAGTGTTCATAGCAAGAATTTTAACCCATGTCTCCTGGTTCCAAGACATTCAGTTAGTGCTTTTTCTGCTGCTGTCCTTGTCCCTTGCCAAAAATAGACCGGTCCATCCATCCTTAGTCTTAGGTATTGGGGATTAGCTCAGACTTTGGGGACTTAGCTTCTTGTATGTGAACTTACTTCTAGTCATCCAGTTCATGTAGTTAACAACAATAATAATAACAATAACTGATATTTGAATGACTTTAAGGTTTGCAAAGCACTTACATTATCTCCTTATATACATTGCAAGACATCTTTGGCATGTGGAAAGTATAAAGCAAGCCAAAGGAACTGCAGATTGACAGTTTCCTGTACAATCCTCTTTTTGTCTTCCCCTTTGTATATGGTAATGCTCATTTTATTTAGTGTTTATGTTTAGAATAAAACAACTATATTTTTATTAAAAGGTTAAAAAATCAAGTTGAATTTTTTAATTGAAAAATCTGACTCCTTTTCTGTAATGGGCTTCAAAGCTTGGACATCTGGAGCCTGTCTTGGTTCTTTTACTTTGCTTCTCTCTCCCAGTGGTCATGGAAGCAGTGCCCAAAGAGAGATGCATGTCCTTTCTCATAGGCCGGTTTAAAAGCAGTGTAGCTAATTTCCAGAACTCATAGCTCTTTCTTTTTTCTGGTTTGTTTCCTTTAAAGTGATTTCATTTGTGCTTTGTTGTAAACAACGTTCTAGTTGATATGAGCTGAATATATGACTATCATGTTATTAGGTCCACTAAGACTACTAAGGAACTTCAGGAAGACTTAATAGAATTGCACAGTGGATTATATTAAATTTGTAGTAGGCAGTAATAATAGTGTTTGGTGTGGTAGAAACTAAAATTTGGAAGGAACAATTAAAAATGCACCCAGTGCTGACAAGTTCCAAATTGCCTTTGTCTTTGCACAGAGAATGTATTTCAAAAGACATATGTCAAATGAAAGAAGAAGTGAGCTCATGTACTAATAAGATATTTAAGTGGTATCCTAAGATTCTAGTGACTGAAATGAAACAAGTAATCTCAGTCTCAAGGATATGGGTTTTTTTTTGTTCATTTGTTTTTAAAACAAGATCTGGAGAGAAAATCTAAAAGGAGCTTAGCTTCCATGAGAAATGATTGACCATAACTAGATTTATTGATTCTCCTTGATATAAAGAGCTTGAAGTGCTGCCTTCTTCCTTCAGTGACCCGGCAGGATGTGTGACTTGCTTTGGTTTCCTCTGTTTTAACATTTCATCACATTGGGTTCCACAGAGCACCAGCATTCTCCGTAGTATGACTAGGGGTTTTTGGTGAGAATATTTCCCCCTCTAAAATAATAAATATGAAATTATGTGTATATATCAAGAAATATTCATGTGGAAGAATTTGTATGAAAAAAGATTGCTCTTCTTTTATTAAAAAATTTCTCCAGCCCTACCTTAGAGAATATTCCCTCAAGCCCTAGGGGTATCCTGTTTGTCCAGAACAACTTTGTAAGTTCTCTCAATGTATTTCAAGCCCCAAATATTCCGTGGCTAGATTAGTTGGAAAAATGCTTCCCTGTCATATAATACAACATTTATGATCCCCCTAAAATATAGCAAGCTCAGAGATAATTGTTCAACCTGTAATTTATAAGGCTTACTGAATAAATTGCTATTGAAGCAATTTAAAAAGTAAGACCGAATTTCATCTGCATCATTGCAGGGACTGCTCACCCATACCACAGATCCTTTGGATTATAATGAAGCAACAGGGAAAGGTCATTTTTTTAGTCCAGTAGGTTCATGGTATAAACAGACATTTCTGACTAAAGTGAAGGCAGATCTTTTGCACTCACAGATGGGATGTGTTCTACAATTGGCCCAGGTCTGCAGTAAATTTTTTTTTTCCTTCATTGGTTGTCATGGTGGTCTGCCAAACACAATGCTATCCATCACTTAGTGCCAGTCCCTGTGAGAGCATTCTCACCTTACTGGTGTCTCTTCCTGTTTCCATACTCAGCTATGCCGTTATTGCCTATGGCTGTGCCAGCTGCCCAAAGTTGACCTGCGAGAGGGAAGGCTGCCAGACTGAATTCTGCTACCACTGCAAGCAGATATGGCATCCGAATCAAACGTGCGATATGGCTCGTCAGCAGAGGGCACAGACTCTGCGAGTACGGACCAAGCACACTTCAGGTCTCAGTTATGGCCAAGAATCCGGGCCAGGTACGGTTTCCTCCTCTGGGCTTATAGCAACATGAACCTAATACTGAAAAAGATGACCCATCTATTAGGCTGGGCTTCCTGGGATTCAAGGATATTCCTTTGACACCTGGCAGTGAGTTTTATTTGGCAAGTTCTTCCAGAATGTTGCACATTCTGAAGAGCTCAGCTGCTAATACACAGCTTCTTCCTCTGACTGGTAAACTTTGTTCTGCATCCTAAGTAGCATCAGAATCATCAGTTGGATTATTTAGTCCCAGAACCTAATGCTCTTTCTGTGGTAGGCCTCAGAGCTTAGAGACCAAATGGACAAAATCTGCTGGCTTTTTTACACACAGTGAAAAGAGAGGGATTTAGTCTAGGTTATGCCTTTTAGATCTGTCTGCTGCTGTTCCCATTAGATTAGAGTGCATGACTGATTATTATTAATGATAATAGCACATTTCTGTAACACTTGTGAGGATTACAAAACTATTACCTTACAACTGCCCAGAGTGATAGTACAAGTATTGTCCCAATTTTAAAAATGATGAAACAGGCTCAGGTTAAATGACTTGTTCATGGTCATGCATCTAGATCTGGGATTTGAGCTGAGGTCTCTTGATCCCAAGACTGGCACTCTTTCCATCGCAACATACTAATTTAGAGAATTGTGAAAGATTCAGGAAATGCTGGGGTTTTTCCACAGCAGTCTTCATAATGAGCCTTAAAAGGTGTACCACACATTTAATTTCAGGCTTTTACAAGTAAGATACTAACGAGTCCATTTAAATGTGTAGCTAAGTTTATTGGCTGTTATAAATCTTATTTTACTAATGTCATGGAGAGATAGGGGAGGGGTGGAGTGAAAAGGGAAGATTTTGCATTTGATTTTTCCTGGCACAGACTCTTCAGTGGTAACATGCCAGTTATGGGCTTATTGTGAAAATCAGCAGGAACAGACATGCTGCAAACGCAAACTCAACTCTTTTCATTTCAGTTTGGGAAATGTATCCTTCCCTAGTATTTCACCCAGAGGCCATGGGTTCATTCAACATCAATCATGATATTTGAATGAAACCAAAAAATGAGTCTGTTCCCCCAGCTTTTTTTTGTTTTTTTTTTTCCCCCAAACAAAAATAAGCCCATTTCCAAACTTTAGTTTCTGGTGGATCCCTACTCTGGGATTTTCTATGAGCAGTTAGGAGGTGAAAATTTTACTTCTGAGTTAACCATTCTTCTCTTCAAGAGAAGACTTGGATGCCCCTTGTGCTGTTCGGAGGCACCATGGCTCTCAGCCATGGATGGTCCTTTCTGAGCGTTCTCAAGCCTGAAATCTTTGTCTAGGAACTTCCTGCCTTTCTTTTAACCTCTGGGTTATTCCTAGGGAACCACATTTAAGTCAAGCCAAGTTTGTTTCTTTTCCTCTCTTCTCTACAGCGGATGATATCAAGCCATGCCCACGCTGCAGTGCATATATCATTAAGATGAATGATGGGAGCTGCAATCACATGACCTGTGCAGTGTGTGGCTGTGAGTTTTGTTGGCTTTGTATGAAAGAAATCTCAGACTTGCATTACCTCAGGTGAGCTGGAGGAAGTAATATCCTTGTTTGGGTGGGAAGGCATGGAAGAAACTTAGGTTGGTTTGGGTTTGAAGGGTACAGGGAAAAAAAGCCTACTCAGAGTAGAAGATTGTCTCTAGGGCCCAGCCCTACAGTTTTGAGAAGCCCCAAAAAACAAATTTTCCCTCTGTTCCTTAAGCATTGAATTTCTATGGTAGAGCAGTCCGTCAGCGTTGGCCAGATAGTCACTGGGCACAGAGACTGTATGAGATAACTTAAAGGGACTTTTAAAATGTACACATAAATGTGTGCCATATAGCTAGGAGACTGTGCAGGGGGATATAGGGTGCTTCTGAAACGGGCAGTGTGTCATGCCTTGGGGGAGATCAGTCAGGGAAAGCTGCATGCAGGAGTGGAGTAGGGGCAGGATTTTTACAGTTCAGAAGGATTGCCAAGGGAGAAGTAGAAAAAAGTGTCACTGCCTTTTGTGAAGGTTAGAAGGTGGGAAGCAGCAAATTAGGTTTGTCTGGCTGGAGCAGAGAGCTCTGAGAGCCTGTATTCTGTCCTTGTCCCTTGTTCTGGTTTTATGGCAATTCTCGGAGCACCCGTTCTTATAGATGTTCATCAAATCAGAAACAAGGAAGTTTTTGCTCTTTAAAGAGAGTCCTACTCTAAACACAGAATTCACAATAATGCCAGCATTCCTTTTCTCCATAGCCCCTCTGGCTGTACATTCTGGGGCAAGAAGCCATGGAGTCGTAAGAAGAAGATCCTTTGGCAGCTGGGCACCTTGATTGGCGCTCCAGTGGGCATTTCCCTCATTGCTGGCATTGCCATTCCTGCCATGGTCATTGGCATCCCTGTTTATGTTGGCAGAAAGGTAAGGCATGTGTGACACTCTATGGTGGGCACTAGGTGTATGCCTGAGTGAGCACTTGATGTCTGCTGGGTAAAGACAGAAAGGGGAAAAACAGCAGCCAGCATCGCAGAGCTCTCTGGAAACCATCTGGTTCTGGGATAAAAATACCTTTCATTTCTTAAATGGATTTTCTTAAACCCCATGTGATCTGAAAGTTTCATTACCAGCCATGGCCTGGTTCAGACCACTTACTTAAAGGTGAAATGTTCCTTAGCTGATTCCCCTGAGTTGCCTGTCTCTGGCTAGTGCTCATTTTTCCTACAGAAGCTAATCCTGTAGAAGTCTGGGTTAGGCTGAGATTCGAAAAGGCAGATTCTTCGTTGGGTTAGGCGATGGGGTTTGGTATGGTTTGGTGTTGTTTTTTTTTAATGTACATAGCAGAACAGGGAAGTTTTGTTTTTTGCTTTTCTGTAAATGTCACCCTATACTTTAGCTTCTCACTCCTAGCAGAGAGAGCCAATTTCTGACCTGGATTTTTGTTTGATTCTCAGATCCACAGCAGGTATGAGGGAAAGAAGACTTCAAAGCACAAGAGAAATTTAGCCATCACAGGTGGTGTGACCTTGTCAGTCATTGCATCACCAGTTATTGCTGCTGTTAGTGTCGGTAAGGAGGGATTGTAGCTGTGTTGGGAGCCCTTGGGCCTGGGGCCCCAGGGCCTTAATCAGTAAAACAGAGGTGGCATTTGTGCTTGATCTCTCTGGTCCTGTGGGCAGCTGGGAGATTTATGACCCCATAATGTACCTGACTAGCCAGAAAATACACCAACATTCATCTTGGTGGCCATAGGGATATTGTTGCATGTCATTCCTAGCTTTGTATTTAAAAGCATGTTCCATATAATGTGCATGGTGTCGTAGAATGATAACATCTTGGAACTAGAACCAGTACCTAAGTAGGAATCCTCTTGCTCTATAATATCCCCCACAAGGAGCCCAGATGCCACTTGATAAGGTGATAAATTTGTAGTAAAGGCAACCTACTTGTAGACATCTATAATTTCCTTTCTGTATGACAGTCCTTCAGATCTTTGAATCTAACTGTAGAACCCCCTAAGCCGACCTTGGGTTCCTTTAACTAACCCTTTTAGGGCCAGGCTTCTAGTTAGTCTACCTCACCGCCCCAACTGGTCTCCTCTGGATGTTCTCCAGCTTATCTCTCTGTCTCTTCTAAGTGACCCAGATTAACTTTCTAGTCTTCCTTTGGAGGAGGAACAAAGCAAATTGTTATCTTCTCCTGCTTTGTTTAGAAGGGAGTGTGTCTTCTGTCCAGTTTTGAGGTGAGACATCCATGCTGGTCCATCCTCACTGCTGTGCCTCATTCCTTTCCAGGTATAGGTGTCCCTATTATGCTGGCATATGTTTATGGGGTTGTACCCATTTCTCTCTGTCGTGGAGGAGGTTGTGGAGTTAGCACTGCCAATGGAAAAGGTGTGAAAATTGAATTTGATGAAGATGATGGTCCCATCACAGGTAAAGATAGATCTTTTTTCTGTCCAAAATCAGTAAAAGTTCAGTTTCTTTTATAGAGAGACTGTTATGGGAGGATTTCAGTAGCTAATGAGCTCTGTAGGGGCTGCTATTTTAACCTCATTTCTTTGTGCTGGAGTTAGTAGGTTAATTCCTCTGATACTGACACATTATGACAAGAATAAACTGGCGGCCATGTGATATATTGGGAAAATCTTTGGGAAAAAAATTTTAAAAAAAATCATTGGCTTGGGGAACCAGAAGGACTTTAGGACCAAACAGCAGTATGGTCTTTCCCAGCCAGAACACTTGGACCCCCTCCCTCACAGCTATCCAGTCGGTACATGGGATGATGCCACATCCCAAGCCTACATGACCTCACACAGGTCCCTTTCCCTTTCCCTCTCTGTAAAGTGTGAGGGCCTTGGGCCAGATGACCTATAAAAGGTCTCTTCAATTTTCAGTCCTATGCTTGATTACTTTCAGTAAATAATAATAGTAGTATGGTGCCAGGGGATAGAGTCTTAGAGGCTGGAAAACATGAGTTCTAATCCTATCTCTTAGTTGTATCTGTTAAGTGATAGGTAGACTATTGACCTGCCTTGATAAGAAGTTCGCATGCTTTTGAGTTCAGTCTTCCCTAATTCCTGTATGAATAACAATAATAATAATGTAGGTAGCCTGTCAGAGGCTATTATGGAACAGGACAGATCAGCATCTCTTTAATGTTGTTCATTCCTTACTTGAGATGTTTCCTTCCATCCATAGTGGCTGATGCCTGGCGAGCCCTGAAGAACCCTAGCATTGGGGAGAGCAGTATCGAAGGTCTGACCAGTGTGCTGAGTACCAGTGGGAGCCCCACAGATGGACTCAGTGTCATGCAGGGCAACTATAGTGAGACAGCCAGCTTTGCAGCTCTCTCAGGGGGTACTCTGAGCGGTGGAGTTCTCTCCAGTGGCAAGGGAAAGTACAGCAGGTAGGCAAACTAATCTTAATGTTGAAAAAACTAGTCCTTTTCCAAGGTGGTGTTTTAGTTGGGTCTCAATAGCTTTGTTGACCTAGGACGCAAAGAGCTGGGCTTCAAGTGTGAACGTCTGGTCATAGCTCCGGTGCCTAGGGCGATTCCTTGGCCTCTCTAACACAGCTTCATCAGCAAAATAATAGGGGTCATCCCCTACTTGGGCAGCCTAATTCTCAGGGTTACTGGAAAAGTGTTTTATAAACCATAAATAAAGTGAGAAATGTCAGCTGTCATTACTACACTATTGTATTAATTTATCAAGGCTGTTATATTTGTCTTTTTCCCCCTCTGCCCCTTACCTTTCTTTTCAATCACAAATAACAGTAACTGCTCCAGTCGGGATCATCTAATCCTCTTGTTTTACTTAGGAGGATGCAGGGGCCCAGAGGCTGTGGCTTGGCCCAGCTCCCCACAGAGCATCAGGGACAGCAGTGGAGGTAGAATCCAGACCCTTCTAGTGCAGTGCCTTTTCCACTGTATCGATACATAACGTTTTCTGTTGTTATTTAATTTCTGAAAAGGCAAATGAGGTTAACGAAAGAGAGAGCAGGAGACATAATGGCGACTTCTCTTGTTGCTGCCTTGGGCTTCCTTTGACCCAGCTCAAGTTTGTGAGCTCAGGTTGTGTTGCTGTGAGCTCCTAATTGCAGGGGATCCCGCCCCCACAGTCAGCAATGTTCACTGCCGCATGTTTAAAAACTCAGCTCCCCTGGATAGCAGCCGACACATCATTGGAGGCTGAATTGCTGAAATTGTAGCTCAGCCAATCAGCTGTTGAGTTTGTGAAATCCTCTTGTTCCCAAGAAGCAAATGAGTCAGATGTGTGTGACCGTATGTGAAAGCTGTGTCACAAGCCTGTGACAGGATGCCCCTGGAGCCTAGCTAGGGAGCTGTTAATGTCACTGAGTGCCGAGGCCCTGCCAAAGGAGGGTGGCTGCTGGGGCTTGGGAGTTTGGATCTGTTGTTGTGCTCTGTTAAGTCTGGTTTGGGCCTGTCTCAATCTAGAGGAAGACAGAGCTCTTTTTTAGTTGTCTCGTGGGGTAAGAAGGTCGCGTCATCGTAACTGGAAGGGGGCTGCCAGAGGAGCCCGGACAGGAGGCAGTCCATCTTGAGACCCAGTTCTTACGTGTTTGGATACCTCCTCTCTTTTCACACAGGCTAGAAGTCCAAGCTGATATCCAAAAGGAAATTTTCCCCAAAGACACGGCCAGTCTTGGCGCCATTAGCGACAACGCCAGCACTCGTGCAATGGCTGGTTCCATAATCAGTTCCTACAACCCCCAGGACAGGTATGTGAGCAGCGGGACACCAGGGCAATTTGTTCTTTGTTACTGGGCCTATAGAGAAAACCGACAGGCTGCTTTTCGCCTGCAGGGTCCTGGGCTTCCATTGTGTAGGTGGGATCTCTGGTCTTGGACTCCCTGTGCAGTTCTTATGCATGGGAGTGTTCTGGCTTCTTCACTTGGCTCTAACTTGTACTTTCATGCATCATCTTCCACCGGAGGCAAGTAGTGCTACCCACACGGGACTCAAGGGACCTTATTCGTGTTCCTCAAGTCCATGGGAGTCTGAATTCCTGATTTTCTTGGTTTCTTGAGAAACTGGCCTGGGATCACCTCCTTTATGTGGTGATGAGCATGGCTAATGTGTTCCTCTCCCAGGTGTCTTGGCTACTTATGCTGAAAAAGTCAGATGAAACTGGGATTGGAAGGATACTTCTCTTCTTGGTTTATGTTTTAACTAAGAATGGATGAGATTTTGTTACCCCTTCAGTTTCTCAATAATTAAAAAAAACAACAACACTAACCTATAGAAGTTAACAGAATTCTTTGTTCATATGTTCTGTCAGCATTTAGAAATTAAGCTGCCACCTTGAGAAGTTGTATTATTTCAGTTTTAGGTCCTACATTTAGGAGTGAAAGTTCTTTTTGAAAGAGAGAATCTCTTGGCCACAGTGACATCTCTTTTGGAAAATAAGCATTTCCTTACCCTGAACCCTCAAACCCCTCACACTTAAAACCATAATCCTTGACTCAGCAAGACGGATTTTTTCTCCCCAGAGAGTGCAACAATATGGAAATCCAAGTGGACATTGAGGCCAAACCCAGCCATTATCCACTGGTTAGTGGGAGTAGCACGGAGGACTCTCTCCACGTCCATGCCCAGATGGCAGAGAATGAGGAAGGCAGTGAAGAGGAGCCACCGTGCAAACACCAGAGCTGTGATCATAAGGACTGCAGTGCCAGCAGAACCTGGGACATCACCTTGGCACAGCCCGAGAGTATCCGAAGCGACTTGGAGAGCTCGGACACACAGTCAGACGATGTGCCGGACATCACGTCGGATGAATGTGGGTCCCCTCGCTCCCAGACTGCAGCCCACCCCCGTACTCCCCGAGCCAGAGGCACCCAGAGCCCAAGTGTCGCTATGAACCACTGTGCCCACGCGGAGGGGCATAAGTCAGAGGACATGGTCTTGAAGCTGGAAGGCGTGGAAGTCAGAGTATGAAGTTGAAGGCTCCTGTCTGGAGAAGCACACTTGTAACTGCATCTCTTGGAAACTTTTTTAGTTAATGTATTTTATTTCAAATATTCTCTGGTCACAGGTTTACCCCAGTGTAGCTCTGGGAAAGATGCCATTTCTTACAAGATAAAACATGGAAATTTTACCCCCTTGGTTCTACCCTCCCATCCCTTCCCTGCCCCTCCTTTTTTTTAGTTTTAATTTATTGGTTAAACAGCTGGTGGTGATCCGTGAGGTGTGTCAGAGTGTATATATGAATGTGTGCGTATATTGTATGTATGCCAACATATTACTAAAGGACACATTTTAATAAAGATTTCTGTCGTAATCCTGCTCAGATTTCATTTTCCTTGGCAGGGATGTCTTGCAGATCCAAATGGTGGATTTGAAAAGAGCCCCCTGCGTTGTGGAAGGTCTGGGCTCTTCATGTGTTAGGCACAGTGTCCCAGGACAGATAGACGAAAGATGAACGACTCAGACAGGAGCAGAGTTGTCACTGGAGCTGCCACCCCCAGAAAGACAAGAGTGGAATGGGCCTTCTCTCTTTTGCTGGGAACCTCAGCTCCTGATTGTGGGCCCGGCTGGTGAAGGGCCGGGATGGAGCCCGTTCGCCCTCTAGAGGCCACGCGCTGCGTTTCCCTCTTGAAGCTTCACTGGGAGCCTTTCCTTCCTGCAGTGGATTCCCAGGCTCTCCTTTGGGCAGCTCCCAGGGCCTGGTACAGGATCGTGGTGGGTGGGTATAACAAGAAGCATTCCTGCTGGTGGGAGGGGACAGAGCAGCCCTCAAATCATTATAGCCCTGGACTTTGCCCTTCCCTGGTGTGTCTGCCCTGGCTCCCTGAGGCCTTTCACAGCCTCACCCCTTTGTTCTTCTCCTCAGCCCATCCACCTGCACATCGACAAGGCCTGAGTCTGAACAGCAGGCCCTCCTTTGATTCAGGGCAGGAGAGGGCTCAGCTGCCTCCTTCCTTTGGGAAGGAGCTTTTTTCCTTCATGACCTGGACTGAACCGAACGGAACCATAGAAGGTGAAGAGCGAAAAATGGTGGCCAAGTGTCCCGCACCTCTGGGGCTGCCACAGAGTCTAGAACTGATATCAGTGTCTGTCGAAGATCCAGTTAGGCAGCAACAGCATGCTCTTAGAGCTCCTTCCTCCCTGACCTGATGATCCCAGCTTCTCAACTCCAAAGCTGGTTTCATTTGTCATCTTGGGGACACTTTGGGTAAGAGAAAGAGCACCCATTCACATCCAGCAGTCCCTTTTGATTAGGCTAAGACTTTCTTCTCTGAAATGGTTTTTTTGTTTGTTTGGTTTGTTTTTCTTTTTAAACTAGGGTGGGCGTCCTTTCTTTGTGGTACAAGGATAAGATGGGAAGGAGGGACATTTCCCCCAGTGGAAGAATGTCATATCCCATAACTCTACCTCATTATTGTAGATACACATAGATATATTTTAACTGTCCTGTTAGACTGATGAAATCATATGTCCTGACAAAAATAAAAACAAAACACCAGAGAGGCAGGGATTATTCTTCATTTGTGTCACTGTCCCCCAAAGCCCTGTGCTCCCATATCTGTGTATGTTTGTTAGATTAATTGGAAGTGCTTCTATAATTGATCAGATCTAATCCACCAGATAAGGGATTCCCCCTCCCCTACCTTTGTCAATTAAGATGAGGAGCATTTTAGATAAAGGTGCTTTGGGGCTCTGAAAGATTAGACTCCACCTTGGTGTATGGTTACTCTCAGAAGAGGTTTAAGGAAATAGTAGGAAGAGTGAAGTAGGGAAGCAAGGATGTTTTCAACAGAAATAAAAGCCCTCTATTTTTTTGTCTTGGAATCTCCCAGCACCCATCCTAATGCTCTGGTACATGGTAGGCAACAAAAAGTCTCAAATTTGATGCTAAATAGGGATCCAGAAAGTCCATGCATGCAGTCAGGAAGTGTACCTTCGGAAGGAAGGAAGGAAGGAAACCGAAGTCACTTTCTCACTGAAGATGCCTGGTAGCAATTGGTAGACGGTCCTGAACCTACATCCACTCAGCTGCTGGCTTTACTAAGAGCAGAAAGTAGTCCAGGGGAGAAAAGGTTAATCAGTTATTGTGATGGAGACTGCCGAAGCAGGGTGGGAACAGGGGGGATGGGCAGGGAAGGTGAAGGCCGCCTTTGTAGAGAAGATGAAATAGAAGCAATAGTGCAGGGATAGGGTGGGATTTAAGAGCAAGATGAGATCTCTCTTCTCATGGATAATTAGGATGCTCAGTTGTGTAGATTGACTCAGGAAAAAGTATTAGGTGGTATTTAACTTTTTCCAAAATGCTTAAATAGCTAACCATTCCACTCCCGTCCTTGAAGTCCCCTGAGGCAGATATAGGGCCAGATCTTTTCCCCCATGTGATAGCTGAGGGTAGATCACAGGAGAAGAGCTGGGGCTTAGGACTGGGGTCTCCTAACTCCTGTTCTTCCTTCCCCAGGCTAGGACAGCATATTACATTTGCTTCTGGCTTTAGAAACTCAGGGACCTGAGGCCTAGTATAGAGATTCCTTGTTGCCAGGTAGTAATAAGGAAGAGAGAGCCATTAAAAAAACAAAAAAGACAGGCATGGACCTGGCACTGGATCTGTGTGGGGGCGGAGAGGTGACGCAGAACACTGGTAGTTGGACAATGAGGGCTGTACCAGAGCATCTGGTGTGTTCTCACTAATAGATGCCTGAATTCTAGTTGTCTTTACTAGGTCAGCAATAGCAGAAATGCCAACTAGGCGGGAGTAGAAGAGGGTAGCAGTGTAATTCAAGGGCACGTGGGAAAATGTGTAGAAGGGCAGGTAGAAGTCTGAGTTAAAAGAGAAGCCTGAGGTAGCTGTGGAATCTAGCCTGCCCTAGAACTGAACCAAGCTTAGTTTGCCCCTGAAGCCATAGCTTCTCAGTCAACTGACAAGGATACCCAAATCCCACCTGTTGTTCAGTCTCACCACCTCCAGGAAGCCGCCTCTGAGATGTCATACAGCTCTGTCCTCCTACATCCTGAGCCATGCACTCTGCCCAGGAAGCCCAGCTCGGTGCCCTCCAGATTCTGAGGTAGGCCCCACGCCCCAAAATCAGCTTCATGATCTAACCCAACTTTTTCCAGTTGTATTCTATCCCTGAGCTCTTTGTTTTATGTTTCATTATTTTATGATCCTTCCACAGAAGGGATTTTATGCTGTTTTGCTCCCATCCTTCCACCCCATGCCCAGCACCTGACCCAGGCCTTGGCCTGGAGCCTAACCAGAAAGGATCATCCCCTCTTTGATTACCCTCGAGCACTTTGGACCCCTTATTACACTTAACACACATGACTTTGTCCCATGCAGTTTGTGGTCACCTTTACTCTGCTGAGCTTTGCGAGGGCAAGCAGTCACCTGTTAATCCCCTCTGCACAGAGTAGGCACCAACTGTTTGGACGGTAGGTTGAATTCATCAGCCCCAGCTCCCATCCGACTGTCACAAGTTGAGAAGTACATATATTATTTGGTCGTCTCCAGCTCTGCCTCGGCCTTCATACTAGTACCAGTCTGAATTTTTGAAATGCATTGTGAGCACAAGGTAGGGCAAATCTCAGCTCTGCTGCTTACTTATCTTGGTAACCCACTGAGAACCAGGGGACCATCTCTTGTCTTTGTATCCACATTGCCTACACTGCTACAGAGTAATAGGTGCTTAAGAAATGCTTATCGATTGATATACCTTGATGCCGAGGTCTTCAGATTCAGTGGTTTGCTGAGGTTGTGGCAGAGACCCCTCCCTCAGTTCTCAGCTTCTCAAACCTTGCTTAGCGTCAGCCACATGGTCCAACAAGCTTGTCCTGGTGGATCTTATAATAAGGCACTGTGTTGATAAGATCACAGCTCCAACCCTCCCACTCCTGCACCCTGCCCCGTGTGAGTTGAGAAGGGGTCTGTGGTTGTGCTCCAAACCCCCTCATCTCTTCAGGCTATTCTAATGGACTGGGAGGGTGTTGATATAAATCATAGCATTATGGGACACGTAACCGTAGGCAGAAGAGACTTTGGAGAGATCTGACACAGGGCTGATAATTCTCTTCCACTGCCTCACAGACTTGTTTGAGAAAAACCATTTTGTTAAGCTCTGAAGGACAACAGAGTGTCATTCCTTTTCTGGTCCACCCTCCTTATTTTACAGATGAAGAAACGAGTGGTAGTGATTTGCCCAAGATGACTCAAGTGGTAAAGAAAGCTAGAATACAAACCCAGAATCCATATTTCCAAATTCAGTATCTAAGGGCTCCAGGCACTTGAAGGAGCTGAGAAAAAATAGATGGGGACAAAGACTGAATTGAAGAATTATTCACAGTTTATAAAGCACTTTCTTCACAACCCACCACATAAAGTAGGTAGTGCCATTGTCCCATTTTAAAGGCCTGGAAACAGACTCAGAGAGAGGCCCTGCTTTCCTTATTCCAAGTCCAGGATCTTTTTCTTCAGTGAACCAAGCAGCTTCTTGGATGCCTGGAAAGCCACAGGTAAGCTACCTGTCGTTGAAGCCCCACCTTCTGTAGGAAGAGACTTACTGTTACTCCTTCCTTCAGCCTTTGCCACTACCATTACAGCTGATTATGTCCATCCCGGGGCAAGTTCTACTTGTTTGTGGTTCATAAAGTTTGTCTCCTTAACAAGAGTGCATCCCCCCTTGAGGGCAAGGAGTGAATTTGTTATCCACTGAGAGTGGGTTGGAAGCCAGGTTAGAGGGCGTACTTTTTTGCGTATAGGGAAAGCAGCGGGCAGAGAGGATTGGATTGATTGGTTTTCAGGTTTAACCATCTCATTTGTGTTCCCTTCACTCTTTAAAATGACTGTGCAACCAGGAGAACAATTTATATAATAGCAACATTGTAGACAAACAACTTTGAAAGGAATCCAGAACCTCTGCCCCACACAACCACCAGCCTCAATTCCAGAGGACTTGAGCACACTACCCACCTCCAGGCAGAGATGTGATGCACTCAAGAGTACAGGCTGGGACACTTTTTTGACATGGCCAATTCGGGGATTTGTTTTACTTGGCTATACATGTTTGTAATAGGTTTTGTTTTTCTTGCTTTCTCATTTGGGGAGTGGGAGTGAAGGAGAGGAGACAATGCAAATGTGAAAAATAAAATAATATTTGATTCCAAGAAAATGACTGTGCATTCACTCTCCCTTTTTCCCTTTTTTATGTGGCCGTGGTTGGGGTGGGAGGGAGCGTATCCCTGTGCTTTACTATGGCCAGAGTCTCATTTCATTCCGTCCCACTTCCCGGCTCCAGCAGTCTTCTGATCTCTGACTCCTCTCTTTCTCTCATCTAACTCTAGAAGCATACCCAAGTATCTCCAGTCCAGGCCTAAAGAAAGTTTTCCTTTGTCCCTTCCAGCCTATCCAACTACTGTCCCATTTCTCTCTTCCCTTAAAAAAAAATGGTATTGGTATCTTGTTTTTACATTATTTTTATTGTGTTCTCCACCTTCCCCATCGAGAGAGCATCTGTCCTCCCTTTCATGGCTAAACTCCTTAGAAAAAGTTGTCTGTATGCAAAATTTCTGTTTTCTCATTGATCCCATTGCAAACTAACTCACATTCCCATAACCTTACAAAGGTTACCAGTCACCTAATCTAAAATACAGTGGACTCATTTCAGTCTTTATCCTCCTTGATGTCTCTGTAGCATTTGGTATTCTTTACTACTTCACTCCTACTGGATACTCTTCTCCCTTCTCTTTTTTTGGGACATACACACACACACACACACACACACACACACACACACACACACTCCCTTCCATCTATGCATAATGAAGATTATCTTCTACTTTCCCTCCAATGTCTCACTGTCCATTCTCCATCTCTCCCTGCTCCTCATTCTTTCCCCAACCCCCTAAAGTGGATATTGCCCAATAATCTATCTAATCTGTCTCCCTCCCCCCCGCCTCTCTCTCTCCCTCTCTCCCTCTCTCTCTCTCTGTCTTTCTCTGTCTCTCTCTTTTTTCCACTCTGTATTTCTCCCTCTTCTTTTCCTTTCCCCACCTTTCCTCTTTCTTTCTCTCTTTCCCTCCCTTTCTCTCTCTTCCTTCTTCTCTTTCCCCATAACTCAGTTTCTAGCCCTGACCTCTCTTTTGATCTCCAGACTTGCAACTCCACCTGCCTACAGGACATCTGCCTGGATCATCTGCCTAGACATTTTGCCTTCATCCTCATTCCTACCACTTCAAACTCAGCAGCTACAAAAATAAACTTAAGATCCTTCCCCATAAACCTGCTTCTCCTTCTGACTTCCTAGTTTCTTAGCAGCCCCAACCTCCACCCAGCACTCCACCTGGACATAGGAGTTGCCTTTGACCTATCTTTTTCCCTCACCTCCAAGCTGTCACTAATTCCTGTCAATGTCGTTTCTGTGACGTTTCTTGCATTTCTCCACTCTTGTCTGTTCACTGGCACTACAATCATTACCAGTTTGCCCAGACTACTGTAAGAACCCCTTAGTGGGGTCCCCCTACTTTTTACCTTCCCCCTCCTAATTCATCCTACATGCTGCTATAAGCTTAATCTTCATTATACGTATGTGTTTGTGTGTGTGTGTGTGTGTGTGTCCCAAAAAAAGCCCTTTACAAATATTATCTCATTTGATCCTGACATAACTCCAGGAGGCAGGTGCTATTATGATCCCTATTTTCCCTGTTGGGGAAACTGAGTGAGAAGTTAAGCAGTTTGCCCAGGGTCACACAGCTAGTAGATATCTGAGGCTGGATTTGAACTCAGGTCATCCTGCCTCCAGTCCTAGCACTCTATCCATTGTGCCACCAAGCTGCCTCTAGCTGTCTAGAGCTAGGCATGTCACTCTCCTGCTAACATTTTCAATGATTTCCTGTTGCCATTGAAGTAAAGTCTGTGGGATCATAGATTCACATCTGGAGGGGACTTGAGAGATTATTTGGTCTAACCCCTTTATTTTACAGATGAAGAAACTGAGGCCCAGAGCAGTACATGACTTTCTGAAGGTCGCATCAGAAGTTTATTTGCTTGGCACTGCCATGATCCAGCACTCCCCCTCTCCAGCCTTTGCACGTGCTTCTTTACTTCCATGTACTGTACTCCAGCCAAACTGCACTGTCTTATAAATTTATCCCATGCTTTCCTGCCTTCATACGTTTGCTCACAAACCACTCCCTGTGCCTGGAATGTCCTCCCCCTTCTCTGCCTGATTGAACTTCTTACCGTATCTTAAAACGAGCGCAAATTCCACCTCCCCCGATAAACTTTTCCTGAAACTCACCTTCATCCTAAGTGACCTTCCCACTCCAGCTTTAGACTTCACATGACTCAGAATTGAATAGTTATTCATGTTTGCGTTTCATTCCTAGTACTCCAAGATCCCTGCAGATCTTGGACTTTGTCTCTCCCAGCATCCAGCGCAGTAGACATTCAGTAAATCTTTGTTGAGTGAATGAATGAATGAATGAGGGAATGAATGAATTCTACAGTTATCAGATTCTGTGTGAGATCCTATCTTGGAATCTTTTAGAATAATTTTGGGAACTTAGAGTCAACTTTAAGTTCAATCTTGGATTGTTAGAATGTGAGATGCAATATTTAAAACTTAAAATTTTGCTAAGAAATCCAATTCAAAACTTAATTCTCAGGTTGAAAATTTCAAGAGAGGTAGGAGTCTGATGTAAGGAAGTGAAAAGAGGGGGCATTTGTACTCAGAGGACCTGGGTTGGAATCCAGGCTCTGCCACTTAACATTTGCAAGATCCTAAACAGTCAGTCAAGTGTTTGTTGAAGCGCTTAACTCTGTGCCTGGCTCAGTGCTAAGCTCTGGGGTTACAAAGAAGGGCAAAAACATGGTCAAGTGATTTAATTGTTCTGTGCCTGAGTTTCCTTATCTATAAAGTGAAAGGGTTGACCTTGACGTCCTCCAGGATTCCTTCTAGCACTAACTCTATGATCCTAATCAAGATTTTAAGTAAAATTCTAATTAGGTACCTGAGAATTTTTTTTTCTGGAACTGGACTCAGGAGAGATTTGGATTCAAATAGTGCCTCATGCACTTACTTACTATGTGAGGAGGATTAAAGGGCACCAAGTCATTTACCCTCAGTTAAGTTTGTAAGCTCCAGTTTTTCTCCTCCATAAAGTGAGGGAAAGGGGCAGCTAAGTGGCACAGTAGATAGAGCACCGGCCCTGAAGTCAGGAGGACCTGAGTTCAAATCTGGCCTCAGACCAAACACTTGACACTTACTAGCTGTGTGACCCTGGGCAAGTCACTTAACCCCAATTGCCTAAAAAAAAAAAAAACAGTGAGGGAAATGTCTACCTCTCACAAGTCTATTGTGAGGATCAAATGGGATCCTGTAGGTGTAGAAAGTATTACATCTCTCACAAGAGTCTTAAATTAGTTCTCAGAAAGATTCCATGCATCTTACCTTGTCTCTCTTCTTCCCAACCTCCCACCTCCCCAAGGCACATCTGAGTGCTGGAATTATAGATGGGGAGTCCAGAAGCAGCTGATACATGGAGGGAGAGAGGGATGGTTCTCTCTCCCATGGAAGTGGGGTTCTCAAGCCTGTAGAGTAATTGCATCTTCTCTGCCTGCTGCAGGTTGCTCTGCACAGTAGGGCAGAATATGAGTATAAATCTTCTCCAAAATCCTGAGGGATTTATTTGGGGCTTTAGTTCTCCAAACTCAGCATCAGTCCCTCAGAATTTTGGAGATCAGGCTGGTGGTGGCAGTGAAGGATAGTGCTGGGCAGCTTGGGAGTCTGAGATGTCAAAGTAGTCAGGACAGTAATCTTGGCTTCCCCCACAGACTATCTCTTTAGCAAGTGCCTCTCCACTCTGGGCTTCTTGTTTTCCCTGATATATGAAATAGGTTAGACAATACAGCATGAACTCCCATTTCTACATTACACCTTGCACATTCTCAACCCTGGGTCACCTCCACTATCTGTCTTCTCCATTTGGCAGTGATGGAGACAGATTGGAGAGAGGAGGGATTAGAAGCCAGGAGATCAATTATGGGGCTATTGCAATAGTCCAGAGGTAGAGTTAGAGGTCATGAAGACATGAGACAGAGTGGTGTCCATGAAATGAAGAAAAGGGGACAGTTCCAAGAGTTGTAGAGGAAGAATTTTTGAAATTAAAAAAAAAAAACAAAAAAACCCTTGGGAACCCTTGAGATAGAGTAAAGAATAGAGGCCTACTTGGGTCAGGAATCTGGATGACCAAAAGACAAGCAGTGCCCTCAATAGAAATAAGAAGAGGAGTCAGTTTGAGAGGAAAGATGAGTTCCATTTTAGACATGTTGAGTTTGAGATGCCTATAGGATATTAGTTGGAAATGTCCAATTGGTAGTTGATAATGCAACGCTAGAACCCGGGAGAATGGCCACTCAGGGCTGGATCTCTAGATCTGGGAGTCATCTCCATGGAAAGGATAATTAAAGCCCATAGGAGCTGATGAGATCACCTAGAGAAGAGGGAGCAGGGCAGGGATCTGGGGTATACTCCCAGTAGCAAGAGGGCATGAATGATGATAATCCAGCAAATGAGAATGAGCCAGGTTTGTCAGATAGGTGGGAAGCCCACGAAAGAGCAGTACAGCAAGCACCCAAAGAGAACAAGGATCTAAGAGGAGGGAGCAATCCCAATGTTGTTCAAGGTCAGCTATTAGTCTCCTTTGTAACCCTGTATATTTTATTTTCTGCATTTAAAAACACAATTCTGGATTATGTAGATATATGTTTAGCATGACTGCCCATGTATAACCTATGTCAAATTGCTTGCCTTTTCAATGAGGGGGAGGAGGGAGAAAATTTGGAACTCAAAACTGGGGGCGGGGAGAAGAATGTTAAGATTGTTTTATATGTAATTTGGGGGGAAATTAAATATTAAAAGCAAAACAAAACATGATTCCGGGAAGGCTGTCCATAGGCTTTGTCAGACTGCCCAAGGGGTCCAGGGCACAAAAAAGGTTAAGAACCTTTGGTCTACTCTCTTTTTCAGTAATCTCATCAACTTTCATAGGTTTAATTATGACATCTATGCAAATGACAGATTTACATAGACCCAATTCCTCCTGAATGCCAATGACATGTCTGTTAATGCCTTCTGGACATCTCCTCCTGGATATCTCATAAGCATCTTGTACTCAATATATACAAAATGGAATACATCATGTTAGAGGAGGAAGAGTGTTGGACTTGGAATCAGGAGGGCCTGGATTCAAATCCTATTTCTGCCCCATACTAGTTATTTAACTATGAAGAAGGCACTTGATGTCTCTAAGCTTTCGTTTGTAACATGGGGTAGTTAATGCCTCGGCAGCTAGATGGTGCAGTAGATAAAGTGCCAGGCCTGGAGTCAGCAAGACCTGAGTTCAAATACAGCCTCAGACAATAATTGTGTGACCCTGGACAAGTCATTTAACCCTATTTGCCTCAATTTCTTCATCTGTAAAATGAGCTAGAGAAAGAAATGGCAAACCATTCCAGTATCTTTGCCAAGAAAACCCCAAATGGGGTGACAAAGAGTCCACACAACTGAGCAACAAAGTTATGCCTACCTCACGGAGGAAGCTAGGTGGTGAATTGGAATTGGTTAGAGCCCTGGGTCTGGAGACAAGAAGGCTTGAGTTCAAAGCCAATCTCAGATACTTACTAGTTGTGTGACCCCAGGCCAGTCACTTAACTTCTGTCTACCTCAGTTTCCTCAACTATAACATGGGATCATACTAACACCAGGGTTATTGTAGGAATCAAATAACATAATATTTGTAAAGTGCTTAGGGCAGTGCCTGGCACGTAGTAAGCCCTTGATAATACTTGTTCCCTTTTTTCACAAAGATAAAATTAAGATAATAATGCCTTCTGGTGGGGGTTCTTAACCTTTTCATAACCTTTGGCAATCTTGTTTCATTTTTTTGTTTTTGTTTTTTGGGGTTTTTTTTTGGTGAGGCGATCGGAATTAAGTGACTTGCCCAGGGTCACACAGCTAGTGCGTGTCATGCCCCCTTTGGCAATCTTTAATGAAGCCTATAGACCCCTTCTCAGAATCTCATTGGTTGCCTCCATTCATAATTAAAGGAAATGCTAGAAGTTTGTGAAAATAAAGACCTAATTTTTTTTCCCATCAAAGTTCACAGACCCCCCACTGAAATCTGTATCAGGATAAGAACTCTGCCTTAAATTGTAAGGCTCAAATGTGAGAATGTAAATAAAACTCTTTGAAACTTTCTTGTTGTTCAGTCGTTTTCAGTTGTGTCTAACTTTCTGTGACCCCACTTAGGGTTTTCTTGGCGAGGATACTGGATTTGTCATTTCCTTCTCCAGCTCACTTTACAGATGAGGAAACTGAGGCAAACAGGGATTTTTTTGAACTCAGGTCTTCCTGACTCCAGGCCTGGTGCTCTATTTACTGTGGCACCTAGCTGAAACTATTATAGTACTAAGTAAATTTCTATTATTATCATCATCATCATTATCATCATCATCAATAGTCTGAACTGCAGCCTCCCCATATTGCTTGAACCCAGATCCTCTGACTTCAAGACCAGAACTCTTGCTCTTCAAGGCACTGCCACCCTCCCAGTCACCCAGATTTCTAGACCTTTCCCCGTCCCCTACCCACCCCTTCATCCAGGCAGCGGCCAAATCTTATCATTTCTTTCTCCACCACCTCTCTCACATCCATCCCTCTCCATTCATGCAGCTTCTGTTCAGATTCAGGTCCTCTGGTCTTCTCCCCCACCATATTGTAATCTTCTCAATGGTCTTCCTGCCACCACTCTCCAGCCCATCCTCCACACAGCAACCAAAATAATTTTCCTGAGATACGGGTCAAGCTAAGTTACTCCCTCTGCTCGAAAACTTTTGTGACTCCCATTGCCTCTGGGATAAGAAGAGAGACCTCGTGAGGCCCTGCACTGTCCAGCTCCAACTTCCCTGCCTGCCTTATTTTACAGTGATCTTTTAAGCAAATGTGACTACTCTCTGCTTCAGACACCCACCTTGTCTCCCACTTCTGTGTGCTGGTATGACCTATTCACCATCCTGTACCAACCTCAGGTCTCTTCTCATTCCAACATTTCATCGCCCTGTGATGCTTTGACTGCAGAAAATGCATCTCAGGCTTTTGTCTTACTCAGTCCTCACCTCCTCCCTTATCTCCCTTCAAGGCTCAGCCTGGGAGCTGAGAGAACGTAGAGAAGACAACATACAAACCACTTATGTCCAGACAAGCTGTTATCAGGACAGCCTGGAGATACTACTCGGAGGAAAAGAGGGGGCAATGGCAAAGGTTTCTCATTAAAGGTGGATTTAAGCTGGGACTTGGATGCCAGGGAGGCCAGGAGGAGGAGATGAGGAAGGGGGTAATAGGCACAGGAGGGACAGCCAAGGAAAAAGGTTTAATAAATATTTGTTGACTTTAATGAGCTGCTCTGTGGAGCATTCCACGAGTCCCTCCACCTGGCTGTGCTCCCTCCCTCCTTTCCTCAAATAGCCCTAGAATTCATTGTCCTAGCTCCTTTTCCACCCCGCTTTCATCTTGTATCATACTTATCCACGTTAACGATGTAGCCCCCCCCCCAGTTCCCAGTGATGTACCTGGCACATTGTCAGTCAATCAATATTTATTAAACACCCACAATGTGCCAGGCACTGTGCTAAATGCTGGGGATACAAAGAAAGGTAAAAGACCGTCTCGGTTCTCCCATGCTAATGGAGGAGAAAACCTGCAAATAGGTATGGACAAACGAGCCATGTAAGGGATGAATTGTAGGTATTCAGCAGAGGGAACTAGGTGCTAGGATGAAGAGGGACCAGGCAGAGCTTCCTGTAGGTAGAAGATGAGAATTTAGCTGGGATTTGAAGGAAGCCAGGAGGTGAAGATGAGGGTGGAGGGAATTCCAGGGGTGGGGGAATGCAGAGAAAATGTTTCAGAAATATTTGTTAAATCTAATCAGAGCCAGGAGGCCTGGATTCGAGCCCTAGCTGTGCTTAGTTCAGTCTTCTCACTGAGTATACCTTCTCTGGGTCTCAGTTTCTGTTTGTGTGTTTGTTTGTTTGTTTGTTTGTTTGTTTGTTTGTTTGTTTGTTTGTTTGTTTTAGGCAATTGGGGTTAAATGACTTGTCCAGGATCACACTGCTAGTAAGTGTCAAGTCAGTTTCTGTTTGTAAGGTGAGGAAATTGAACTAGATGTCTCAGGGCCCCTTCTAGTGAGAGACAGCAAGGTGTAGGGGAGAGAAGCCTGGTTTTGGAGCCAGACAACCTGAGTTCAAGTCCTGGGGACCCCAGGGGAGTGTCATCCATAAAATGGGAAGAATAATAGTGGTTGTTTTGAGGGAAGTACTT
Source organism: Vombatus ursinus (assembly GCF_900497805.2). NCBI lineage: Eukaryota > Metazoa > Chordata > Mammalia > Diprotodontia > Vombatidae > Vombatus > Vombatus ursinus. Next base: position 7,389,933 of record NW_020954553.1, read on the forward strand.
TGTAAACCTTAAAATGCTATGGAAATGTGGGCTTATTATTATAGGATATCTCAATAATAATCCTTAGAATTAGTATCCCATTTTCATAGAAAATCATCCCTAATTGGCCATCTAGCCTTCCCCTTCTCCTCACAAGGCGTGCTTGGGTACACACACTCTCACAGAAGGACTTCCTTTTGAGGTACAATTCCTAAACAAGACCTTTTCTAGGGGAAAATGGGGGTGGGGAATAAGAAGCCCTCCCAGACCAATGTTCTTTAAGCAGCTGAGTAGGTCCCTGGGTCATCAGCTGATTGATGTGAGGAGAGTGGGGATTTATATGGGGGAATTGGTGTCTAGGACCCCAAATTCAATTCTAAACCGGATAGTGCTGCTGATAAGGTCCCTGAGGCCAGCCCAGTAGAAGCAGGAGCCAACTAAAATGAGATAATTCATATAAAGGGCTTTCCAAACCTTGAAGTGCCATAGAAACAACTGTTATTATCATTGTTCTTGTGGGCTTCTGAGGAAGGGGCTTTATCCTGGTGCAGTGTCCTGAGCCTCTGAGGCATCCTGGGGTGGGCTGGGAGGCATGGGAAAGAGCTTCAGACTGAAGAGTCTGAGGTCCTGGGTTCATGCAGTGTGGGGGTAGTAGTAGGATCTCAGTTTCCTCATAAAATTTTCCTTATAAAGGATATTGAATTAAATGATCTCTAAGGGTCCCTTCTGTGTTCTTAAGTCATGTGTCCCTATGAGTTTTGGCTCTGATACTGAATCCGTGGGATGTTTGGTAAATAATTTCCTCATCTATAAAATGGGGATGATATTTGCTTCACATCTTTCATAGAGTTGTTGTGATCAAAGTGATTTATTACATGGAGGAGTCCTTGCCACATCTCCCAGCCCTCCCACCCCCACCCCATCAAATCTCCTCCTAAGGCCCTTCGGAGGGAAGAGAGAAGGGAGCTGAGATCTGATGTAATTTCTGAACCTGGGTGCTGAGCCCGGCCAGGTTGAGCCACAAGGGGAGGCCTGAAAGGTCCCCACAGCCTCGACATGTTTCAAGAGCTCCCCCAAACCTGCCTGAGCACAGCCTGGGTCACTGACACTCCCTCCTAATCCCTTCCTTAAAGGCCCCACCCCATCTCCACCAGTCCCCCCTCCCCCACTGTCCCAAGCTGGCCTCCTTCCTCATCATTCTGCCTTTTGCAAGGCCCTTTTCAATTGAAAAGTGTTTTTTAAGTGCCTACTGTGTGTCAGGTACAAAAGAGAAAAGTAATTACTGCTCTCAGGGAGATTACATTCAAATAAGGGGATAGACCATGTTCACAGATAAATACAGGACATACATACATATATACGTACATACATACACACACGTATATACACACACACAGTGATTGGGGGGGGTGGAGGAGGGAGGTATCTAGGGAAATAAAAACACTTGAAAGAGGTGACCCTGGAGCTCATCTGGTGCCTTAACCCATATTGTCTTCCTCCACCTTCAAGGTCTACTTCTGGTTCTGCCTCCTCCAGGAAGCCTTCCCTGATTGTTCCTGTCCCCAGAGATTCCTGCCAAACACTCCCTTTCTCTGGAATCCTACAGCAATTACAGTCTGGTGTTCAGTCATTTTTTTCAGTCATTTTCAACTCTTTGTTGACCCCATTTGGGGTTTTCTTGGCAGATACACAGGAATGGTTTGCCATTTCCTTCTCCAGCTCATTTTAGAGATGAGGAACTGAGGCAAACAGGGTTGAGTGACTGGCTCAAGGTCACACAGCTAGGAAGTGTCTGAGGACAGATTTGAACTCAGGAAGATGAGTCTTGCTGACTCCAGGTCCAGCATTCTACCCACTGTACCACCTACCTGCCCAAATTACAGTTTAGGCCGCACACTATAGTGCTTGATTCTATAGCGTTTTGTAATGTACTCTCATCCTTTCGTCTACAAATCTTGTTTCTGAAACTTGACTAGAAGCTCCCTGAGAGCAGGGCTTAGAGCTGTGAGCTCCCCTAATAGTCTGCCGTTTCTTCCTCCCCTTCCCTTCCACTCCAGTTTAACCAATACTGAGTGAATGAATGGATGGATGTTGACTAGTCACATGTGGAAAGGGCTTTACGAGCATTGAGTGTGTGTTCCATCCATCAAAGAAGGTGCTATCTTGTAATGCAGAGAATGCTGGACTTGTAGATGGGAGATCTGGGTTAAAATCCCTGCAGTGACACTTACTAGTTCTATGACCCCCAAGCAAACCATTGAACATATCTGAGTCTCAGTTTCTTCATCTATAAAATGGGGATAATAATCTCTGCCCTGCCTACCTCCTACAGTTAAGATGATATGACCCAGTGTATATGTGCTTTGCAATGATAAATGCTGTTATTCTTTTAGGGCAGGATTTATTATCCCCATTTTCCAAATGAGGAAACTAGGGCAGAAAGATTAAATCACACAGCAAATTTGCAGGGAAGCCAGGACTTAAAATTCAAGCCGCAGTTGTCTTAGAATATTAGAGTCAAGAAGGGATCTTAGAGGTTACCTAGACCAAGCCCCCTCATTTTACAAAGGAGGAAACTGAGTCCCAGAGACATTTAGTGACTTGCCCAACATTACCCAATATCAAACAGAGCCAGGATTTGAACCCAGAATCTTTGGATTCCAAATCCAATTCTCTTCTCATTCTATTGAACCAGACCGGAATGCAAGCCTAGGTCCTTAGCCATAAGTAGTAGGGTGACTGATTCATTTTGGCCACTCCCTAAAAAGGGGCAGTCTAGACCCTACTGGCCACCGACCGAATATTATTGTCCTCTCTGCCCTCTGGACTGGAGCCCCTCACGAAGCCAAGGGGTTAGGTGGCCTTCTGACTTGTGGAGGGACTCAGGCATGGCTGGCTGGCTAAGCTGCTCCAGCCCAGCTGCCTAGGAAAGGGTGGGTGGGAGGGGTCAGAGCCGTGAATCATCCCTTCCCGGGGGCAGGGGGAGGTGGGGCCCTGCCCTTTGTGCCAGCTGAGCTGGTCAAACAGGAACTGGAGATGCAGACGAGCTGCTGGGCTGGGCTGGGCTGGGCTAATGGGAAGGGAAGCAAAGCAAGGGAGGCCGGGCCAGAGCCTCAGCCTGCAGAGGCGGGAAGAGGGTGCAGGCACTGGTGACGTCCAGTCAAGCCACCCGTTTGGACCGCCAGGACTAGGCTGGGGCTTGGGGGCAGGGGTAGGAGGATGGACATGGGGCCTCTGGGAGGTCCCTGGGAAGAGGAACCTCAGTAAGCCAGACCCCAGCAAGGAGCCGGGGACCCACACCCTTACGAACCACGATGTGCCTGCAACTGGGTGAGCTAACTCTTCTTGCCCACCAGCCCCGAGGGAGGAGGGAGGGAGGAAGCGAGGGAGGGAGGGAGAGATTGTCATCCTGTCCCATATACAGCTACAGAGCTGGAGAGTTCCTCAGAGAGCCAGGATAAGTTGTCCTCCCTAAAAGGCAAGGGGACCACTGGATGGTCTCTGAATCTCCTTGTAGCCCTGATGCGATCCAGTCTGAGCCCTCCATTTTACAGATGGGGAAACTGAGGCTTAGAAAGACTAAAAGACTTGCCCAAGAATTAGAACCCAGACCTCCCTGGCCAGGGCTGTTTGTTTTTCTTTCCCCAACAACACCCACAAGGGCACCCTTTAAAGCAGGAGTCCCAGATTCCCTCTCCTCATCCCTGGTCCCAATACCCCAATGTAGTGGAAAGATCTCTGGACTTGGGAACCAGGAGAAGTGACTGCCACTCCCTCCCTGCTCTGCAATCAGCTGGCTGTGCGCCTCGGGAAAGCCCCCTCTTTCCTCCGGGTCTCAGCTAAACTAAGTCATCTCCAAGCTTCTGATCAGCACTAACTCTTTTCCCCAGCCAGCCCCTACTACCACCACCTGCTCCCTTCCAGAAAGCTTTTCAAGGGCCAGCCTCTCCCTCCTCGTCCAGTCCCAGTACATAAAGCCCCGTAAAGGAACTGCCTGGATTCTGGCTTTTTCTGCTCAGATAAGGAGCAGGGCTCCCCTGGAGGGCTGGGAAAGGAAAGGAAGAATATTGGTGATGCCCTTAGGGAAGTGGGGCAATCCAGCAGGTGAAGAATCACAGTCCTTCAGAGAGAGACCAGTGCTGTCAGGGGTAGAGGGACAGTCAATATATTCACCTCTCGTCCAGTCCTCAGCTTCCTCATCTGTACAATGGGACTCAGAGATGTCCCATTAGGCAGGAAAGGTTGTCATGAGACTGTATGTGTGGTCACCAGCTTGGAAAGGGCCTGAGCCATTGTAAGGGGCATATCCTTGCCAGCTACTGGTATCTGGCCTCAGGTGGGACTGGAGGGAGGTGCCATGGATATGAGGGCAAGGCCAGACTACCCACAACTACAAGAGGATGCTCCCTAGACCCCCATCTCCAGGGCTCAGTGAATGAACAACATATTAATCAACCAACCAGACTCTTCCTAGCAGTTGTGAATAGAGAAGCAGGTGGAGGGGAAGATGGACACTAGTCCCCATGGTCAGCAAAGAGGGTGAGTGCAGCGAGAGGCTGGGCTCAAGACGCTGACTCCATCGCCCTTCCCCCCTCCAGGAGGCCTGAGCTGCGGCGATTACAAAAAGATTTTGATGAAGACGGGCCTGGTGCTTCTGGTCCTGGGGCACATCAGTTTTATCACCGCCGCCTTGCTGCACGGCACAGCCCTTCGCTTTGTCACAGACACCCACGATGCCGTCTCACTGCAATATGCAGTCTCCAACATCCTCGCCGTCACCTCAGCCATCTTGGTACCTGCTAATCAGCTCACATTCCTAGGGAGAGGGGAATGTCGGGGGAGAGACCTCTGCTTGATGGGAGGTGGTCATCGTCTATTGGCTCAGAGAGCAAAGGTTAAAGGTTGGAATGGGGCTAAAGACAAGCTGCAACTAGCTGGGAAGCTTAGATTGAAATCTGGTGGGCAACTAGTCTAACTCCCTCATTTTACAGAAAAGGAAACTGAGTCCTAGGAAGGTTAGGTGATGATACAAATCACTCTGTTAGTGTTAGAAGTTATCTTAGAAAACACTAGGATAGAAGATATCTTAATCCACAGGTTCTTAACCTAGACTCTGAGAACTTGTTTTTTAAAAATATTTTTGATAGCTGTATTCTAGTATAATTGTCTTCCTTTGTAATCCTATGTATTTTAAAACATTATTCGGAGAAGAGGCCATAGGCTTCCCCAGACTGCCAAAAGAGTCTAGGACACACATACACAAAGCTAAAAACCCTTACTAGCTGTGTGACCCTGGGCAAGTCACTTAACCCCACTGCCTAGCCAAAAAAAAAAAAGCTAAAAAACCCTTGTCTTAAACAGATTCATTTTAATCTCTTGTCCATGAGAAGACAATCTCTTTGAAACCTCAAGCCAGGCCAGGGGCACAGTCTGTGAAGAGCCTTAGCCTTGAGGCTGCCCTTCCATGTGGGCAATGCGTTACTGCCTGTTTAAAGGGGCTGAGCCAGACTACCAGACGAACCCTACTTACCTCTGCCCAGCAGATGGGGGGGATTCTGGGGACAGAATGTCACATACACTGTCAGATAGACTTACTCTGCGCATGGTTTGTGCTTAAGTGTTTTTCTTTGTTACAAGAAAGGGTTCACTTCTGGGAACCTATGTCCAGGAATGACTGATTTTTTTTTTTAATGGATCATTAAAACATTTTTAGATAGAAAAAAAAAAAAACCCAAAACATCCAGCCCACTCCTCCCCTCCATCCCTTCGTGGTCACACCTGCAGATAGGACCAGAAAGACCTGCCTTTGAATCCCAGCTCAGACCTTTAACTAGCTGTGTGACGCTGGACAAGTCATTTAACCTCTCTGCCTCAGTTTCCTTTTCTGTAAAAGAGTGGGTAAGACTCAATGATCTCCAAGGTCCCCTCCATCTCTCAATCTATGATACTCTGATTCCTTGATTTACAAATGAGGCTGCTCTTAAATGGTTAAGCAGCAACTAATCTTTGTGCTCATGAAAGAAAAAAAAATCAAAATCAAACATGCCTCCGGCAGGCTACAGACAAGTAGCTTCTATAAATGGAGGTTGGAGGGAAGGCAAGTAAACATGGTAGAGGCTGGAGGCTGGAGGCTGGAGGCGGGAGGAGGAGACTCAGTCACTCACAGAAGCTCTGCCACTCAACACCGTCTGTGTGGCTTTGGACAAGTCAATTTCCTCCACTATAAAACGAGGGGGATTGGAGAAGCTCTAAGCACCCCCCCAGCTCTAGATTCTAAGATCTTATGAATCCAGACAATAAATTGTGTGACTTAGGTTCTGGGAACGGAGGATTCAGTGGGGGCTGAGGCTGCGGGCAGAAGGCTTCCTTGAGAAGATAGCTTTTGAGTTGGGCCTTGCGGGATGGGTAAAATTGGCGTGGGCAGAAGGGTAGGGTGGCATTATAGGCTGCAATGGGCTTTGGAGGAAAGGGGCTCCCTCATCCTTGAGGACAGGGACTGTCTTTTGCCTCTCCTCAGCCCTTAGCACATAGAGCTAGCCTAACACATGGTAGGCACTTAATAAATGTTGATTGATTGAGGAAGAAGGCCTATCTGGAGCTGGATGGTCTCTGCATATGGAGGATGTAAAGGTAGATAAAGCCAGGTCGAGTAGGGGCATTTGGATTGGAAGGGAAGAGCCCCAAGGCCAGGAGACCAATCCAGGGCTGTTACAGATAGTCGAGGTAAGATACAAGGAGGGTCTGGACGAGAGTGGTAGCAGTGGGAGTGGAGAGAAAGGGGCAGATATAAAGACATTAAGAAATAAAGGAAGTCGCTGCGCCACATAGAGCCCTAGATGTGGAGTCAGAAGTCCTGGGTTCAAATCTAGGCTCTGCTGTTCACTAGCTATGTGACCTCAATCACATAACTCAGCCTCCCTGGGCCTCCATTTCTTCATCTTTAAAAAAAATTTTGTAAATCTTGAAAAGCTATATAAATAGGAATTATTGTGTAAGTTATTATAAGTAGGATCCACAGAACTGGGAACAGTCTTACAATAGAATCCATTGCTCCTGGAAGAGTAGATGGGGTGTGGGATTTGGGGAAAGAATTTTGTCTTTATAGCCAGTCCCAAATTCCAGGCCCTACTCCCTTCTCCCAGCCCCCTTAAACTGGCAGTAATGCATGTATCCACATAGAAGGGCCGCCTCGAGGCTAAGGTTCTTCACAGACTGTACCCTTGGTCTAGCTTGAAATTGTCTTCTCATGGGCAAAAGACAGCATCACGATGGCATGGTGCTACACTTGGAGTTAGGAACACCTGAGTTCAAATCTGGCCTCAGACACTTACTTACTTAGCTGTGTGACCCTGGGCAAATCACTTATCCTTTCTCAGCTTCAGTTTCCTCATCTATAAAATGGGGATATGATAACATCTACATCACAAGGTTGTTATGAAGGTCATTGAGTTAACATATACAAAGTACTTTGCAAACCTTAAAGCATTATATAAATGCTAGTTGTTCTTATTATTAATTATTGTTTTTTTTAAGGGCTTACATTGCCTTGGACCCCAGTGGGCAAGAGAGGAGGTTCCTTGAGGGGGCACCTCAAGGGTGGTCCTGGAAAAGTGACGGGTGCAGAAAGAGTGGCCTAAGGCCTCCTGATGCTTCTCCCTCCATCAGTGGCTGTGGGGAGACGGAGACAGACAGAGGCCCTCCCTTCACTTCATGTCTTTTCTGTACATAGATCATTGCCTGTGGGATCTCAGTCATTGTGCTGTCCAGATACCTCTCCCTCACCTCCCTGGTATAGTGGCCCCTGGAAACCCAGGCTGGGATGGGGATGGGGGGGGCAAGAGGGAAAGGTGGGACCAGGCTAGGACAGGACGGGCAAGGGGTGGGGTTGAGCTGCCCCTGTGGGGTAGGGTAGGAGGTTTGGAGACCATGTCACTGAGAAGAGTTGGGCTCCCCCAGAGAATATCCGGGTGTTTGGGTGCAAAGAAAAGAGCATTGTCTGGAGGATCAAAACAGCCTTCCGCTACTGATTCACTGTGTGACTTTGAGTGATCCTCTTTCCAATGGGTACCTGTTTTCTTCCACATAAAATGAGGAGGTTGGATTTGATGATTTCTATCCCACTCCCCTTAGCTGACAGTTCTAGTATGTTACACACGTGCATGCAAGTGCACCCACGCATTGCCCTGCCCTGATCATCTCTTGTGTTCTGAGCCCCTGAGTACTGGTCATAGCCGGTGGGAGGAAAGACGTCAGCCTGTGGCCAGTGCCCTCTCCCCACAAATGGACCTTTTCCCTCCAGCGATGGACAGTGTTTGCTGCCAGCATAGCCAGCGCTCTCTTCTCCCTGGTCTGCTCCCTTGGCCTCCTGGCATCAATTGCCATCACCTTTGCCAACCAGGGCCGGTCACTGCTTGCCACCTGTTCCTTCGGTAACTCAGAGCTCCTCTACCTGACGCCGGACTGCCCCTTTGACCCCACCCGAATCTATGTAAGTGACTGCAACTGACAATGGGCCTCCCTAGGACACGTGACTCCCCTGGGTACACTCTGCCTATCTGTGTAAATGACTGTTAAGTTTAGAACCCCCCTGATTTTCTCTTAGGTCCTACGTCCACCTTATGTGACCCCCCCCACCTCAGGGTCCTCCCTATGTGAATGTTCTCTGAGGGCAGGTCTCCCTGGAGCTCCTAACTTCCTTCTTAGGCTTGTATGTAAGTGACCCCTTGAGTCTTGGCTCCCTGGACTGGTCTTTAAACCCCACGTGCACTTAGGAGGTGACTGTGGTGGGGCAGCCTCCCAGCTGGTTCAGACTCAATTCTCTCTGGCTCTGAGCTCACTCGATGTGACCTTGAGGAAGTCTTTGGCCCTTAGCTTCCTCATCTGTAAAATGAAGGAGTTGAACCAGATGACCTCTGAGGTCTGTTCGAGCTCTCCACCTATGATCCTGTGATCGCTTAGGCTCTGGGCCTGGGTCACTCAGGGTCACTGTCTCACCAACTTCCTCCTCTCCTCCCACAGAGCTCCACCCTGTGTCTCTGGGCCATCTCCTTGGCCCTTTGTGTGGCTGAGAGTACTTTTGCTGTCCGCTCAGCCCAGCTCACTCACCAGCTGCTGGAACTGAGGCCCTGGTGGGGAAAGAGGAGTCATCAATTGGTAAGGATTCTCCTGCCCCTCCCTGTACTCCCATGCCTACCCCAGTGCCGGGGCTGGGAGTCAGGACCCCTTGGCTTCTCTCCAGGAGCTGCCCAGGTGTGTGACCCCAGGCTGGCCAGCTGTGGGCACCCCTCATTCTTGACAGCAGATTTCTTCCTGTTTATTTCCTTATCCGGCAGGGGGCAGGAGTTACTGTCCCCAGTGAACAAAGGTGAGAAAACCTTAGGCTTAGCTAGGTATAGCTTTTGGTTGTCACCCTGCCAATCCTTAGAATTCAGGTCTCCTGAGTCCCCAGGCCAAGAGTGCTATCCCCTACCACCCAAAAAAGGAAAGCAAGCTTTCCTCAGACAACAGCTCCATCCCGTTAGCTAACAAAGGCAGCCAGCCCTTTGCCATGGGACTTTGCCAGCTCTCTTGGGCCTGAGAGGAGACAAATTAGAAGACTAAGGAGTGTTCCTGGAATTTCTCAATGCTAGGAGAGACCTCAGAAACCACTGGGTTCAAGCCTCTACTCTTCAGATAAGAAAATTAACTCCAGACATGGGAGTTAATGGGGACATGCCCAAGGTCCCCCCAATAAGTTAAAGATTGAAATGTGAAAAAAAGAAAAAGAAAAGATTGCAGTGTGAAAGAGAGAAGATGAGAAGAGAGGATGTGTCTGGTGCTTTGGGCTCCCCAGAGGGTGGCCCCTGGAAGAGGCCACACAGCTCACAGGCCTCGAGATGAGGATTTTGGTAGTTACCTAGTCTAGCCTCCCATTTTACAGATGAGGAAACTGAGGCCCAGCAGGATTGTGACTTGTCCAAGCTCAGGTAGGAAGGCAACATCAGTGCGGGGTGGTGAATATCGGTCTTCAGACTCTGGGAGGCTCTCCTCTTCCCAAGGTACCATGTAGTTATGGTTGGCACTGGAAAGCATCATTTCCTGACTTTTCCTTTGGCCCCTGAAATCTAATTGGCAAGACTGGCACACGTCCAGAGCAGGCTAACCAGGAGGGGGAATGGACGCTAGAAATAACCCAAATGAGGAAAGATTGCACGACCTCTCAGGCTTCTTCCAGATCAATGAAATGGAGGTGTGTGAGCTGGATGATACTTGAGGAAGACATGGGAGCTCTTTCCAGTCTGAGAGACCATCATGTGGGGAAGGAGTTAGTCTTGTTCTTTGAGGAGCACAGATGGGTGGAGGATGGGCAGAGTAATGGGGGCAAGCTTTGTAACAATTAGAGGTTGTCTAAAGGGAAATGAGTGGCCTCGGGAGGCAGTGGGTTCTACTTTTGAAGGACCTCAGTCAGAATCTGGATGACTCCTTGTTGGGGATCTGCAGGGGGATATTTCTGCATTGGTTGGGAATTTGGAGTAGATGCCTTTCCATTCCAGGATTTTGTGGCCCATTTCCAGACCAGGACTCCTTCTGGGAGGAAGGTTAGGCACAGAACCGTTCAGCTCAGCCCAAGCTTGTTTGTTACTACTTCTTCTCAGCCCCATTCACCCCCTATCTAGTGTGTGTGTGTGTGTGTGTGTGTGTGTGTGTGTGTGTGTGTGTGTGTGTGTGTGTGT
>NW_020954553.1:7400633-7528481 GCF_900497805.2 Vombatus ursinus
TGTGTGTGTGTGTGTGTGTGTGTGTGTGTGTGTGTGTGTGTGTGTGTTGGTGAGAGTGGGCATAGATGGGGGACATACAATGGGAACTTCCCCATGACTTTCTTCACAGGTCACAGAAAGCTCAAGCCTTTGTGAAGGCCGAGATCTCCTCAGCTGCTCCAGCGTGGAGCCAGCACCCCTCTGAGAGATGAAGGACTCATCAGCTCCTGGGGCCCTGGAATCCTGGCCCCCTGTCGACCTGGGCCCACATCCCCCTGGGCAGACCTGTTATCTCCTTTCTTTGAAGAAATGAGGCAGGCCCTGAGAGCCTCCCCAGCCCATCCCGTACCTGAAGCTTGTCTGATCCCCAAGGCCACCACTCCCAGCCCCAGGCCACTCTGGCCCAGGGCGCGGCACTGAGACAAGACTTTATTCTGAAGTTATTAAAAAGAACAAAGTAATTCCAAGTGGATGCATGCTCAGAGGAGGGGGCGGGGACTGCTGAAGCTGCCCCTGGGTCTGGGGGAGGAGGGGAGATGAGGGGAATGTTTTGAGACACCCAGTTTTATGGGTGGGTTGGTGGAGGGAGTGGACAGGTCTAGGTGTCTGGGTGGGATGGGGGAGGGCCAGCGGGTGAGTAGACCCAGACCCACATCTGTGCGTGTACATATGGAAAAGTACTCAGAGCAGGGCTGCCCCCATGATTAGCTCCTTCCCACAATCCCCTTCCACCCCCCAGACCCCCAAGCTAGAGCAGGAGAGACCCAGGCCTGGATAGGAATCCAGGGGGCTTGGAGGATGCCAATGGTACCTCCCCACCTCCAGAGCTCCTCCATCATCTCCAGGCCCCTCCACAGGCAGCTGCCCCAGCCTCCCTCCTCACTACCACTCCCACTTCTCGAGTTATATGGCTGGCTAGGCCTTATATGGAGTGGGAAGCATCCTGCTCTTAGCCATGGATGGGGGACGTGGAGTCCCCTTGGCTGAGAAACCTCATAGATACGGAGGATCCCTTGGGTATCAGGCATCTAGCTGTCCTTGGACTTTGAGGGGAGGACCTGGGTGGGGGGAGGGGGCAGCTCCTGGATGCATAGGGACGCACTATCTTCCCCATTGCAAGTATGTCCACATGGCCAGCCCCTGCCCTTCCTATGTCCAACCATCCCAGGGTGCTTGGGCTGAGCCCTGGTCAGAGGCTGAGGAAGGAGGAAACTCTAGCCCTGCTATATGGAGATGGGGACCCAGGAATCTGGGGTAGGAGCAGGGGACAGCTCAGGCCCCACCCTAACCTGGGCTTTCCCAAAATCCAGTCTGGACACAAAGACATGGGAAGGGGAAGATGTGGGAGATAGGAATTGAAGACAGGGTAAGGCAGGGTCCCAGCCTGGCCCTCTACCCTTCCTTTTCCCCATCCCCCAGGAGACCCCAGGCTCAAAACTGGGAGGTGCTGCTGGGGTCACACTGGAGCAGCCGGACGATGGACGGGTCGCTCTTGGCTCCTCTGATGAACTCCTCCAGGGACAGCTTCCCTGGGGGGGAGGAGGGTGGTCAGCTTGGAGAACGTCCGTCATTTGGGGGGCAGTTGACGTGAGGGGAAGGCATCAGTTTGTCGGGCAAGGACGGAAGGGAGCAAGGAGGAAGGGGGAGCCTTCCTGGACAGGGCAGGGTTTGGCCAGGGCCCCAGGGAGCCCCCACTCCCACCCCCTCACCATCATTGTTTGTATCCATCTGACGGAAGATTTTCTCAGTGCGTTTCTCAGGGGTTGATTCATCCTCTGGCATCTTCATCACAGAAGACACCATCTTGTAGATAGCCTAGAGGTGAGGGGTCAGGACAAAGGAGGAAGGCTGCTTGATCAGGGAGCACTGGCCTGCTCTCCCCCAATCTCTTCCTCTGCCTTAGCATAGCCTTGCACACATATTATAGCAACTGCTTCCTAAGTATTTGAGTTGAATTGGCCTGGGCTATCGGCCTGTGTGGCCAGCAGGGGGTGCTCTGGGCCAGGATCCCTTCCCTCCACCATCTCCCTAGAACGAGAGTCCAAGATTGAGGCTGAGGGCAAGGCCTGGAATGTCTCTTACCTCGGATCATCAAAGCAGAAGGAAACTGATGTTAGTGCACTCGGGAGAAAATCCCCCCTTCCCGATTGATGCAAAATAGATGTAAATGAGCATCCGCTCTGGGAGTCCTCAGCTTGGGCAGTGTCGGGAAAGGGAAGGGGGGAGATCAGACCCAGTCAAGTAGAAATTATGCAAATGTATGCAAATACACACATCAGGTGTCAGGTGTCAGGTTGGAGAGTCAGGAACATAGGCAAGGCTGGTAAAGAGGGTTCAACAACTGGAAGATCAAGGAGGAGATATTTATACTAATTTATGTGAAATTATGCAGATGAGCACCCAGGGCAGGGCTTGGAGGTCCTCATTGAGCCAGGCTGGGAGGAGGCACCGGTTACCATTGGAGGGGGATAGCTTCCCTTACACCCCCCCCACACACACCCCCACACACCCACACCCCCCCCCCCACACACACACTGTAAGAAACAGATTCAGATTCAGATTCCCCCTGCAGTAAAAAGTGAAATAATGACCCCAAGGAACATCAGGTTCAAGGGTACAGAGCTTAAACTCATGCAGGGAAGCTTGGAATTGATCTTAGATATTAATTAATAACTAATAACTAACAACTAACATTTCTATAGCACTTACTTCATACCAGGCACTGTGCTAAGCACTTTACAATTATTATCTCTTTTGATTGCTTTGTCCAATCTCCTCATTTACAGAGGAGGAAACTGAGGCAACATGAATTAGCTGCAGAGACTAAACTAGAATCTAGGTCTCCTAATCTTTGTAATTCTTTCTCCAACACCACACTACGTATTTGAGGGATGCTATGAAATAAAGAGAACTTAGAAAGGAGCATCTCATGAGAAGAGCCTAGGAAGGTCAGGACCAACCGGTGAAGAGCCTTGAATGCCAGGATCAGGAATTGTGGCTTTGATCACAAGCCACTGAGCAGGGCAGTGAAGTGATAAAATTAGATTGAAGACAGGAAGTTCAGTTGGCACCAGGCTAGGCACCCTAAAGTGTTCAGTCCCCTCCCCTCTCACCCACCCGCTACCACTCTCTAGTCTGATTTTTTTGTTATGACCTTCCTGGATCATGGCAATAGTCTTTGGATACACCATCCCAGCTCCGCTCTCTCACCCTGACAATCCCATATTTGCATGCTGCCATGTAATATGACCAAACCAGTCTTCCTTGCATGGATATACTTACACTATTCCTCTGTTCTATAATCTTCAGTAGCTGTCTATTGCTTCCATATAGCTTGTCTCCCATGTCTGTAATGTGCTCCCTTCTTACCTCTACCTCTTAGGATCCTTGGCTCTGCTTAGGGTTCAGGTCAGGTGTCATGACTCCTCACCCCCACCCACTGCTACTAGTGATTTCTCCCTCCTCAAATGAGCTTATATTTATGTTGTTGTTTAGCCTTTCACAGTTACGTCCAACTCTTTATGACCTCATTTGGGGTTTTCTTGGCAAAGACACTGGAGTCGTTTGCCATTTATTTCTCTAACTCATTTTGCAGATGAGGAAACTGAGGCAAATGGGGTGAAGTGACTTGCCCAGGGTCACACAGCTAGTCCGTGTCTGAGGCCGAATTTTAGTGAAGATGAGTCTTCCTGATTCCAAGCCCAGTGCTCTATCCACCTCATCACATTTTATATCCCCCTATAAAATGTAAGCTATTTGAAGACAATTTTCATTTTTGCTTTTATATCCATAGGGCCTTACACATATTAGGTACTTAAATGTTGAATTGCTTAATATAGTTCAGGCACTTGTGGCTGGCATTCAAGGCCTTTCCAATTTGATATCACCCTGCCTTTCCAACCTTATCTCATATTACTCCTCACACTCAAACTATGCTCCAAGAAAACTGAATTGACTCTCTGCACCTTCCTGCCCCGATATAAAGAACTTCTCCACTTTGGTGCCTCACCTACCCAGTTTTCTAAGCCTGTAATCGTTTCCCTCCTCCTCTTCACCATCCTTGAAATCCCATTTCAAATACCACCTCCTCCAGGAAGCCCTGTCTGAATCCCCTGTTGGTAATAGCCTTGCCTACCAACCCTCACACAGCACTTTGTATTTCTCCAGGGCACATTTGTCATGTTGCATCTATACAATAGATACAATATATAATAATATATACAATATACAACAGAGTGGTCTATTTGTGTCATGTCCCCCTACTACAGACATTTTACAGTTTTCTCTATATTCTGTACCTCCCCCAGGCCCCAGGGATGCCCTGAACACAGAAGATGGTTATTAAATGTTGACTGAGGGAATGAATGAATGAATGAATGAATGGATTGATTCTACCCTGCCAGGGCTGGTGGGAGGCCAAGGGGATGAGAGGAATGACTGCACAGTACCTGGACAATCTCCAGCATCTCTTCCCGGCTGATGTAGCCATTGCCATCCAGGTCATACATGCTGAAAGCCCACATGAGCTTCTGCTCCAGTTTCCCTCGAGAGGTGACACTCAGAGCGATGATGAACTCCCGAAAGTCGATGGTGCCATCCCCATTGGTGTCAAAGGTGCGGAAGACGTGCTCAGCAAACTTGGAGGCATCTCCGTAGGGAAAGAAATTGGCGTAGATCTTCTTGAACTCCTCCACGTTGAGGATGCCGGTGGGGCAGTCTTTCAGGAAACCTTTGTACCACTCCTGCAGCTCCAGGTCGGAGAACTCCGTGTTTTCTCTTAGGTCCTGTAGCATCTCTGGGCGCAGTTTGCTGTTCTGCTTTCCCATGACAGCGGCAGTGGGACTCCAGAACCCCTGCTCGCATTCCACAGGAAGAGAAGGAAAGAGAGAGACATGGAAGGACAGAGAGACAATGATGGGGGGAAAGTGACAGAGGCAGTGCCAGAGACAATGTTGAAGACAAAAGAGATGCAGACAATAGGAGTCATATCAACAGGGAGCCAATGAGGTGGCCAGGGACAAAGGAAGTGGATAGGGGTAGAGGGATGCAGGGAGGTACAGAGAAATAACAAGAGGGAATCAGAGAGGCAGACAAGGAGAGACATGCAGAGAGACGGAGAGCAATAGAGACGAGAGGATTGAGTGAAGCACAGAGAAAAGTGATGGGGAGCCAGAGAGAAAGAGACAGAAACAGACAGATAGTGATAGACAGGAGGATGGGAAAAGGCTCAGATAAGTTGTAATGGGGAGCCAGAGAGACAGAAACAGAGAGAGACAAGGAGAGAGGGATGGAGAGACAGTGATAGATGGGGGATCAAGAAATAGTGGTGAGGAGTCAGAGGGATGGATAGGAACAGGAATGGAGAGAGGGATGGAGACACAGATAGACAGAGCAATACAGGGATCGAGGAAAAGAGAGAAAGCAGAGATGAACAGTTACAAGTATGAAGGGAAAAATGGAAAGGGATGGGGGTGGGAGCGAGGAAAGGAAAGGCAACCAGAAGGAAGATTGGAGAGGACTGAGAGCCCGCTCTCCTTCAGATTCCATTACCCTCTTGACCTGAGATCCTTAAGCTTCCTTCAAGAACAGGCTCAGAAGGGAAATTCTTCAGTGAGAACAGGATGGACCTAGAAATGTCAGGGCTTGCTCACCCTACCCCATTCTGCTGTTTCCCTCTGCACTTTGCATGACCTAACTCGTACCCAAGCACACCTAAGACCACTATCACATTACTCATGCACACGACATTGCAAAATTCTCAGATGAGAGTGCTAGATAGTGCTAACTATGTAGCCCCACCTTGTTATTTTACAGATGAAGAAACTGGAGGGGAAGTGACTTGGCCAAGGTCACACAGCAAATCAGTGGGCTGGGACCCACACCCAGGCCTCCTGATTACCAGGCCAGGACTTTCTCTCCTGCTCCCTCTACCATTCTTCAGAAAGTTGACACACACTTGTGCATGCATAACCATATGCCTAGACGTTGGCCCCTACACCCCTCCTGTGCCCCCTTCATACACTGGGAACATTGTGGGTGATAGGGCAGCAGCCCTTTGTCATTCCCTTCCTGTTGCCCCATGTTGAGGAAGATCCTGTGCCCCCCCTTTCTTTACCTTTCATAAGATCTAGAAGAGCCCCACTTCACAGGAAGAAAGAGAAGAGATGGGACAGGGGGGGAAAGGGCATCCTGGAAATGGCTGACCAGTCTGGGGGTGTGTATATGTGTTTATATGTGAGAGAGACGAGGGACAGAGAGAGAATGGGCAGCAGTGTCTGTGAGTCCATGTAATTGCATTGTGTTCATGTACAGATTTGTGCGTGCATGTAATTGTATGTATACCAACATATTGGTTGCATACACGTGGAATGATATATTTGCATATGCACGTGGAATGAGATGTGCTTGCAAAATGCATTATATTCTTATACCTAAATGTCTGTAGGCATGCAAATACATGAGTGCATGTGTGTGCATAAATCTGTGACCATGCATGTTATCTATGTATGCATGCATCTGCATCTATGTCCATGCATGTGTATATATATTCAGACAGCCATATGCCCGCAAATATGTATATGTATATGTATATGTGTACCTTTCCCTCTTGTATCAGTCCTCCTTATCCTAAGAACCCTGATATGCCACCTTCCTCCCCAAATCTTGAGTCTTTGGGCTGGGGACCCAGGCCAGTGATATGCCCCCCAACTGTGGTGGGGGGGAGTCAGTTAGGGAAGAAGACCCCAATCATTGGCTTTTCTTGCACCAAAGAAGCCAGGCCTGCAGTATGGAGAGTACTTGGCTCCTCCATTAAGGAGCTCTGGGAAGAAACAAGAATAGGGCAAGGTCTGTCTTCTCAGGCCTTAGATCACTGGAAGGAGGGAGGGTGGCACACCAGGACAGGACTTTCTCCTGTCTGCAGCCTTCCAAAGTGACTTCAACCCCACCCCCCTCAAAGGGAGAAGGGGACCAAAAAGAAGGAGATAGAGCCAGCAGTCCCAAAGATCCTTCCTCCACCCCTCAAGAAGCAGAGAAGCATCCTGGTTTCCCCTCTCCAGAGAAGTGCCAGAGCCCCCCTCCTCTGCCCACACCCAGTACCCACACAACTGGAAACCCATCTCCAGAACTCCCAGTCTGGCCTGAAAGGACTGCCATAGACCATTCCCGGGCTCCAAACCTTGAACCCAAGTTCCTCTGGGTACGCCGGAGGCTCCTGGTCCATCCGTTCCTCTCCCTTCCCTGGCCCCATTCCATTGTCCCATCTTCCGACCTCTCCAGTCCCCCTTCAAAACCCCAAAGCCCCCTGACTCTGAATTCCCCCCAATAGCCGATAATACCCACATTGTCCCACCCTGGTTCTGGGACACTCTCTCAGCCCCAGGATTCCTATCCTTGCTCTGGATACTCCTACCCATATTTCCCCGCTCACTCTGGACACCCCCCACCACAATTGCAGTGGGGCTCCAGCTCTGGTTCCCAAGGCAGAGGAGGCAGTGGAGAAATGGGGATCCCCGGGCCAAGCAGCGAATCCGGCTTTTAGAGAAGAGGGGGCGGGGGTCCCACGAGCAGCTCCCCCATTCCGCTCCCCTGGGCATCCTCCCCCACCCTCTGGAGCCCCCAGCCCCTCCCAGGGGCGCAGCCCCCACTCACCCCGCTCCAAGAAGACACTGACTACGCAGGGAAGCCGAGGCGCTGCAACGGGGAAGGCGGCTGAGGGCGGCCGGAGGGGCGGGGGGAGGCCCAGGAGGAGGGGGATGCTGGAAGGCAGGAGGGGGGGCTGGAAGGCGGGAGGGAGACGCCCCACAGGCAGTCCTACCACCTCCCTCCTCCCCAGGCCCAGCCGTGGAACCCCCCCCTCTCTCCAGGGACTCCCCAATGCCCCCTGCCCGGACGGACGCTGACTGCGGGATGTGGACCTCGCCTCACTCACGCGCCCCCATTTGGGAGGGGGTGGCACTTAGCACCAAGCTGGACCCCAACCCCTCTCCCCAAAGCAATGTCGGTCCCCTGCTCCTTCCTCACACCAGTCCTCAGACCCCAATCTCCCAGAGAGGGGCGCCCTCCCTAAAGCTGGGGGAAGGGTCCCCGGGCTTCTCCCCTCCTCCCCACCTGCTCCGGAGCCCAGGTCTCTGCCCCGCGAGGCACCTCAGATTCCTCCGAGGAGGCTGCAGGCGCCTCCCCGTGCACCGCCTCCCCCCCCCCGCCCCCAGATACCCCTCCCTAGGCCTGGATCCCCCTGAGCTGAGTGGAGCCAGGCAGAGGGGCTGGGGGCTCGCTGCTGGGAGACTTGGTACCTGGTGAGGTAGGCGCGGCTAGGGAATCCAAGGGAACCCCCTCCCCACTCGCACTCCCGCCTCGTGGGTCGACTTGGCCCGCAGCCACGCCCCCTCCCCTGCCCCGCCCCCCGGGACACCCCTCCTGGAAGCCCTGGCCTGAGGGTCCCCAAAGGTGCACTCCACAGACAGCAAGGCAGGGAGAGGGGCGCCCGGGGGGGGGGGGCCAGGTTACCAGGGCAAGTGAGGACAGGAACCGCCCCCTCCCCACACACCCACGCGCCGGCGCAAAGCAGGAGCTGCTGCGGGAGGCTTGCGGGGTGGAGGGGCGGAGGGGACAGGAGAATTGTGTAGCGGCTCAGCTGAGGCCAGCGGGTCTCTGGGCGGCACTGAAAGTGAGGGAGGGAGCTCCATGACATTGGCCCCCAACCTGTACCCCGCTCCGCCTCCAGGTTGTAGAGGGGATGGACCCAGGCAATGGCAAGGCAGAAGAATTCCGGTCCATTCCCCTGTCTCCAGGCAGAACAGCATCTACCTGGCTCCCAGGTAGAGCCCATAGAACCAGAACCCCGTAGAGCAAGTTCTTGGCCTAAAGGTAGAAGGCCTAAGTTCAAGTCTAGCCTCTCTTACTTCTTCCCAGAGTCACTTTGGACCGGTCACTTTCTGTCAAAAATTTCCTCATCTGTAAAATGTGTATAATAATTGGTAACACAGGAGTGGAAAGAGCTCAAGGTTTGGAATTGAGACACCTGGTTTCAAATGCTGGTTTTGACCTGTTTGACCTTGGGCAAGTCATTGTCCTTCTCTGGACCTCCTGAGTTCTATCTGCCTTAGGGAGTTGTGGTGAGGATGATTTAAAGTTTGCAAAGTGCAACAAACCTCTGATACTGGTAGTGCGAATAATAATATCGCCATTCTATAGAAGAGAAAACTGAGGTTTAGAGAAGGGGAATAGCTTACCTGATGTCACAGAGTACGTGAGAGCCCTAATGAACTGAGATTAAATAGTTTTAAAATCCCAAGGCACTATACAAATGTGAACTATTACTGCTATGATCTGATTAGAGGTCCTCTAATAACCTCTTCCTTTTGGGGAAGGGAAAGGAACATGTATTTCTCAAGCAGCTACTATGTGCCAGGCACTGTGCTCTTTGTTGTTGTTTAGTTGTGTCTGACTCTCCATGACCCCATTTGGGGTTTTCTTGGCAGAGATACTGCAGTGGTTTGCCATTTTCTTCTCCAGCTCATTTTACAGATGAGGAAACTGAGGCAAACAGGATGAAGTGACTTGCCCAAACAGCCAGTAAGGGTTAGAGGTCAGATTTGAACTCAGGTCCTCCTGACTCAAGGCCTGGGGCTCTAGCGGCCACCTAGCTGCCCTAAAGTGCTTTACAAATATCATCTCATTTGATCCTCACAACAACCCTGGGAGGTATGTGCAGTTATTATCCCCATTTTACAGTTGAGGAAACTGAGGCAGACAGCGGTTAAGTGACTTGTCCAATGTCACCCAGCTAGTAAGTGTCAGGGAGTCCAGAGAGGGAAACATATTTTCCCATCATCCCCTCTCCTGAGAATCCTACCCCTACCTTGCTCTGGAAAGATTCTCTATTCCCCAAAAGCAATAGGATTCCATACTGGATCAGAAGTCAGAGGGACTGGATTCAAATCTAGACTCTGCCACTGTGTGATCTCAGTTTCCTCATCTGTAAAATGGAAGGGCGGGAAGGGAACTTCTAGGGCCCCTTCCAGCTCTAAAGCTATGTTTCTGTGACTTAGTCAATGATTTCATGGGTTTCAGTGTGTCTCTCACCCCTCCCTCATTAGAAAGTCTTCTCCCAGGGTCTAATCTCAGGCCTACCCCCTAAGACAACGTTGATTTCTCCTGGTCAGGACCTCAGTGACTCTCAGAGATCCGGCACCAGGTACCATGGGCTAGGGGGCGGGGCCTGTGGAGGGGTCCCCTGAGGGAAGGCTGGGGGAGGGAACCAGCACCTCCTGGAGGAATATGAGCAGCTTCTCCCAGCTTCTGTACCAGCCCTGTGCCAGGGCACGTGGAACCCCCTGGTGGAGGCGTGAGAGACGCCATCCGTGTGGGGGTGTGTTCCAAAGCAGCCTCCTGCACACAGCGTCCTGGCAGAGGCATAGGGAGGGAGGGGAGGCCCCCTTCCCCTCTGTCATTTCACTCTTCTGCCCCACCCCCCCAGAACCCCTGCAGTTTCTCTGCTCCAGATCAAGGCCTTGGGAAGTGCCCATCCCCTGGGACCTGTGCGTTTTGGCAGTGCAAAGGCTAGAGGGACCATCTACATTACCTCTAGAGGGTGA
Source organism: Vombatus ursinus (assembly GCF_900497805.2). Classification (NCBI taxonomy): domain Eukaryota; kingdom Metazoa; phylum Chordata; class Mammalia; order Diprotodontia; family Vombatidae; genus Vombatus; species Vombatus ursinus. The sequence continues at coordinate 7,411,211 of NW_020954553.1, forward strand.
GGCAGGGAGGTGGTCTCCATCCTTCAGCTGGACTGGGACCCCTCTCCCCCAAAAGGATCTGAGACCTGGGATGGGAATAGAGAAGGCATATACCAGCATATCAGGAAAAGGGGTTCCCTCCTCCCATGGTAGGTATCTCTCACATCCCTTACTTTTTTATTCCCAAGACTTCATCCTTCTTCTGTCTGTCACCAATGGCACCCCCACAGACCTGGAGTGCCCTGGCTTCCCTGCTCCACCTGTCCAGTGGGGATATTTGCCACTTCTAGGCCTCAGTTTCCCCATTATGTAAAAATTAGAGTTGGATTTGAATATCTCTCAAATCTACCCCTCCACCAACTACTCTGACATTCTACCTTCTGTGTTTAAGATCTTCCTAGACTTATCTAGCTCTAAGTCTCTATCAGGGTGGGAAACCTGAGGCCCCAGGTTCCCCACCTCTGCTCTATGTTCTAAGATTCCTTTTAATGCTGACATTCACTATTCTAAGATTTCTTCCCTCCCGGCTCTGGAATTCTCACAGCTCTGACATTCTGTGATTTTGCTTCCATCATCCTGTTCAATCAATACACTCTCCCGAATTTCCCTAACTGGATCTCTTAGTACTTATGGGATCAAAGGTTTGTGGGATTTAAAGCCAAGACCATGGATGCCAATCTCCTCATTCTTATAGAAGACAAGATGTAAATAAGCCCAGAGAGGGAAGGTACTTCCCTCAGGTGGCACAGCAATTCAGGGCCTGAGCTGTCTTTGGCACTTATCCAGTCTAGTGATCTTTCTGCCCTGATCTCCTCTTCCTCCCCATCTGCGTGTTCATGCAGCCACATTTTGTCTACAGGCCTCTCTTTGGGCCCTCGTGTATAATAACTGTACGATTACAGACTGCTCCTACAAGTGCATCCTGTTTCCCAGAATTGTCTGAGATCTCCAGCAGGGCCATATCTCTTTGCTCTGCCTGCCCAACAGTCCCTTCCCAAAGATGAGGTACACATCTTCTATTCCTCACCACTGCCCACCAGGGGAAATGAGGCCACCTCGTCTAAACTATCAGCCCAGGGCTTCTCAGGGCCCTGTGCTGTGAAGGGAGCCCAAACCTAGAGTAGAGAGGGCAGTCACTGGGGTCCTTGACAGACTTAGCAAGCTGCACCCCATCTGCTACAGGCAACCTGGGGGTAGCCTTAGGAGAGACCCCCTCTCTGGGATTCAGTTTATTCATCTGTTAAATAAGATGAGGGAAAGGTAGCCCAAGAATGACAGGCTATCCCGCTGGAAAAACACATAAAGCCTATCTGATTCATTTTTCTCATTTTAAAGAAGGGATAACCATAGGTCATGGGATGAGATTTCAGCTCCGGCCCCCTAACTCCAAATCAAGGTCTCTCAGCTACGACTGGTGACATTCTTGCTTCCTTAGGGGGCTTACCAACTTCTGCAACCCAGTTTGATTGCAGGATTTTTCCCACTCTCCAGATTTCTTGTCTGGGAGGACCTTTAAAATGGAATAATATACATCTGCTTGTGCGATCATTCATACAATAAAAATTAAATTAAGCACTTGCTGTATGCAGTGCCTACTGCTGGGGATGGAGAGAAGGTAGGGGTAGCGGCACAGATTTTTGTTCAGTTGTTTTCAGCGGAGTCCAACTCTTTGTGACCCCATTTGGCGTTTTCTTGGCAAAGATACTGGAGTGGTTTGCTATTTCCTTCTCCAGCTCATTTTACAGATGAGGAAACTGAGGCAAACAGGGTGAAATGACTTGCCCAGGGTCATACAGCTACTAAGTATCTGAGGCCAGATTTGAGCTCAGGAAGATCAGTCTTCCGGTCTCCAGGCTGGACACTCAATCCACTACCCCACCTTGCTGCCTTTGGGGAGGGAGGGGAGATACTGAATTCAGGTAAGACATTCTTCCTGCCTCCATTGAGTTCACCATCTAATGGGGGATAAGGCATCTGGCACAGATAACTCTAATGTACAATATATATGATGAACGTCTTAGACAGATATTAACCAAGTGTTGAAGAGGGAAGGTGATTCTTTTCATAACTGTTACTATGAATGCAGTCTGGGATGGCTTCCTGGAGGAGGTGGCACTAGAGGCAGACTTTTAAAGGATGGGTAAGAATTTAGTGAATTGAAAAGAGAGGAGGAGTGTCCTAGCCACATCATTTTACAGATAAGGAAACTGAAAGTCCTAGAAAGTTGATTAACTTATCCAAGGTCACACAAATAATAAGGAGGATTTAAACCCAGGTCCTTTGACTCCAAATGCAGCCTGCTTTCCACTCACATGCTGCTCTAGACTTCTGAGAGTCTGAATTATATGCTGGGGAGGTCACTTAAGCCAGCACCAGGGAAAGAGGCCCCCTTTGAAGACAGAAGAAGTGAGAGCAGGGGCCATTTAAAGAGAGTTCAGAAAAGTTCTCCCCACCCCCAAACCTCCTTGGGGAGTTGCTGGACAGAGGTTTCTCTTGGGGGCACCTAAGACTCCTTCCTTGGCCTCATGTAATCCATTGTTTTTATCAATAACTTGGATGTAGGCGTAGATGTTATGCTTATCAAATTTGTAGATGAGTGAGTGAAGGGCGTGTGGCTCTGGCTCGTTATCATGGCAAGTGAGATCGAGGCCGGGGAACTCGGGAAGGGGAAGCCCTTTAAGCTTCTAGGGATCTGGGATGTCCAAAATGTATCCTGTGCATGATACTCGATACTCTATGGCTCATTAGGATCTGTTGTAGCTGGCTTTGGACATTTTTTATTTACTCGGTTCCTTGTAGATATAATTATGCAAACCAAAGAATCCAGCAAAGAATTGCCCAGGAAGGAATAAAAACAAGATTTTGTTTGAAAGCACCCACCTTGATCCTGAAAAAAGCCAAATCAGCACCAAAACCAGCAATTCTTAATCTAGGCCAGAAGGCTAAGGAACAGTTTAAAATCTTTTTTTGAAATCACAGACTATGAGCAAAGTTGATCAACCGTAGAAACATTTAACAGGGACACGAAAAAATGGAAATTTTATTTTCAAAATATCTGCAGTGTATAAAAGTAGTTAACATTTCATTTTCTATATTGTAAATGTCAAACCTTTCTGATAGTACAACACAGTCTAGAATTTGTTAGTATTGTAATGGTGAAATAAATGACAAAATTAAGTGTTAGGATACTTGGGGGGGAAAGAACTTGTAGATGACACAAAGGATAAGGTTAAAATCCAAAAAAAAAAGTCTCAAAAGACTAAATCTAATAAGATGAAATTGCATGTAAAGTGCTACACTTGAATTTAAAAAGTTAAATTCATAAATACCGAATGGAGGAGATGTCATGTGAAAGAGACTTGGGGGTCTTAGTGGACCAAGATCAATATGAACTGAGAGTGTGATATGGTAGCCATAAAACTTGATACAATCTTGATATTAACAGATAGATAGTGTCCAGAATGAGGGAGGTAATAGTGTCACTGACTTCTGCCCTGGTTAGATTCACTTCTGAAGCATTATATCTTTAGTTCTGGCTGCCACCTTTTAGGAAAGGCAGAGGTAATGGAAATCCTGGCCAATGAGGGCCCAGTCTTTGGAGCATGCTCAGATTTGCCCTTCCTTGTGGATTATACATAATGTGCACAAAATTCCCTGCATCGTTCCAATCCAGCACATGGGGATTAAGTGAGCCTACTTTGGGCCATGAATGACTCAGGGGGTCTATATTGTGTAGTGGCAAAAAAACTTTCGATTGACTTTCTAATTGGCTTCAGAGCCAGAAAGACGTGACTTGAGACAAGGAGCTAGAAATGAATTCTGGTACAAAAGGAACCTGCCCTTTGACCCTTTTATCATGTTTCCTTTCTGTTGGAGAGCTAGGCAAGAAATGCTGTGATCTCCACCCAGCTACCACGGGTCCCTAAACACACAGTGCCTCTGTTTCTTTCATCTCTTCTTTGTTTATTTTTCCTGATCTTTGGCATCTGAGTTCTCTAAGAAGGGAGTGCCCAGGCAACCAATGAATTTGGAAGAGCCATCAGAGACTTCTCACCGGTCACCAGAGCCAGTAGCAGCAGCAGCAGCCGACTCTGGTAAGGAACTACCACAACAACTTGCTTGGCCTGTCCCAGCAGTGGATTGGGCCATTAGCAGAGATACCATACTCCATACGAAGCCGGCCCAATTGAGCAAGGGAGTGATTCATATATCACAGACACCTGAAGCAAACTTGGCAGGGACTCGGAAAAGAGAGAAAAGAACCCCCAGGACAAGAAGTCATAAGGCAACCCTCAGCTCCATACGTTCCCTATATGTGTGCCTTGCTACCTTTGTACTAGTGGTTCAGTTGATAGCACACAAGGTCTGGAGTTAGCAAGACCTGAGTTCAAATCTGGCCTCAGACACTTACTAGCTATGTGAACCTGGGCAAGTCATTTAACTTCTGTTTGTCTCAGTTTTCTCATCTGTAAAATGGAGGTGATAATGACACCTACCTCCCAGGGTTGTTGGGAGGATCAGATGAGATAATAGTTGCAAAGAACTTAGCACAGTGTGAGGCACATAGTACTATATAAATGTTAACTATTATTATTATTATTTAAACTTGAGCTCATTCTCCCTGGGAGTTGAAAGAGAGATAGAGGGGGTGAGGGAGAGAGAGAGAGAAAGGGAGGGAGGGAGAATATGTGTGTGAGTATGTATGTATATGTAATGGGAAAATGTACCTCCAGTTTTGGGGGGAATGTTTTTGTAACTTCTGTACTCGCTATACTTTCTCAGTAAACACCCTTTGTAAAAGTGAATTGATGCCACTGGTTGATCACTACATAAAATCACACTAGATGGGGCTCATGAGCAACAGTATAAGAAGGCATAATCCCTCAGTGGTTCCTCTTATACCCCTGAAGAGGCGAGTAATCTGTTGCCTTTCTGGAGGCACAAACTACTAATGGGAGCAGGAGTTGGGTGAGTGAGCTTAAAGGGAGTGCTTCACCAAAAATCTAGACCATGAGCAGTACATTGAAGAGAGCTAGATCTGGAGTCAAAAGACCTGGGTTTGAACCCTGATTCTGGCACTAATTACACATGTGTCCTTGGGCAAGTCATGTAACCTCTCTGGGCCTCACTTTCCACACTTGTAAAAATGAGGAGGCTGGTCTAGAGGACTCTTAAGGTCTCTTCCTGGAGCTGATGAGAAGTGGAAGGGGGTCACAAAAAGTAGAAGGGGGTCATGAGAACTGTCTTCAAGAGTCTAAAGGGCTATCCTGTGGAAGAGAGATTAGTCTTAACATTTGAACCCAGAGGACAAAACTAGGCACAATGAATGGAGGAAAGTGGCAAAGATTGGGACTTGAGCTAAGGAAAAAACTACCTAAGATTTAGAGCTGCCTCAGAAAGAAGTGAGTTTCTCATTGTTGTTAAGTCATTTCAGTCACATCCAGCTCTTCATGAGCCGATGGACCTCTGCCTATGGAGTTTTCTTGGTAAAGATACTGGAGTGGTTTGCTTCTTCAGTGGCAAACAGGTTAAGTGACTTGCCCCAAGTCACAAAGCTAGGAAGTTTCTGAAGCTAGATTTAAACTCAGGTCTTCTTGACTCCAAGCCTGACTCTCTGTCCACTGTGCCACCTATCTGCCCCCACTACTCACTGGGAGAGGCCTTCAGTCAGAGGCTACATGGCCCGTTGTTTGGGATGCTATAGAAGAGATTCCTGATTAGATATGGATAAAGCTACAAGACCTCTGAAGTCCTTTCCAATTGTGGAATTTGGGGATTCTGTGACTGTCTCTCAGCTACTCGCCTTCATTTGTAGGACAATGGCTGGAGTTAACTGCCCTCTGCCTGCACTCCAAGGCCACCCATCCCCCCTCTATCCACCACCCCCCACCAAAAAAAAAAAAAAGAATTCCAAGCGGTTTGGAAAATAGGCAGGAGCAGATGGCAGGGACAGATGGAGGGGATGGCATCTTCAGGCAGAATTATAGGCCCAAATGCTTATAAATGGATTAGAATCTCAAGGCCATGGTGGGTTCCAGGTCCCAGGATCCCCCATGAGTGTGGGAAAGGTAGAATGGACCCAGAGGAGGGAGAAATGCCTGGGGTTGGGAATTGGGGAGAATCTGGCTCAGGCTGTCTGGGAGGCCCCACCCTCAGATGTTCCATCCTGGGCTCCTAAGCAGGGACCACCCCCGCAGACACAGATGCCAGGATGTGGGTAGGAAGAGGCCAGGACACTCCAGTCTGTTCTGGGGAGGTGGGAGGGGAGTGTGCAGCAGCTGGGATCTCCCACAGGGGCAGGGATTTCAGCACGGAGGACACCTCCCTGGTGCACTGAGGGGAGGAAATCCCATTCCTGTATAGGAAAGTAACTTCAGCCTAAAACCCTATGCCTAGAATGTGTTCTCCCCTTCTTGGCTTCCTCTCCCTGGTTTAAAGTTCTTTTCAAATGCCACTGTTTCCAGGAAGCCTGCCTTGATGTATCCTGCTAGAACATACCTTTTCATTTTGCATCGTGTAAAACATGGTGTGTGTTGAACCCCTGAAAATTACCTTATATTTATTTTGTATATAATTATATTTATACCCTAAGAGAATATAAACTCCCTAAAGGCAGTGATCATTCCATTTATGTGTTTATATCCCCAGAGTCTAATACAATACCTGGTATATAGTAGGTACTTACTAAATACTGATTGATTGATTGATTGATTGATTGATTGAGAGTACTGACTTGGGAAGTTTCTAGGCATAGGGGTTAGGCTGAAGTTATTTTTCCTGAATAGGGGTGGGATTTCCTCCCTTTAGTGCTCCAAGGGCGGTGTCCTCGGTGCTGAAATCCTGGCTCTCATGTTCTCTTTGTGTGGGACAAATCACTTAGCCTCAGTTTCCTTCCCTCAAAAATGAGTGTTGGACTGGATGATCTTTAAAGTCCCTTCCAGGTCCAAATCCTATAATATTTGCTTTCTGGGCTCCAGTTTCCTTCTTCACAAAAGTGATAATCCTATGTCACAAGGCTGTTGTGAAGAAAGTGTTTTGTAAACTTCAAAAGTCCCCAGAAATTCAAGTCATCCTTATTTTTTTTTAACCTCTTTATCAGGCTGCTTGTGCCATCATAGGTCTGGGGCTAGAAGAGCCCTCTGAAGGCATCTAGTTCTATCACAGAGGAGGAATCTAAGACCCAGAGAAGTTAGGTAGCAAGCATCAGAGAGAATTTGAATCTAGGTCCTCTGACTCCAGAACCATGGGTTTGCTTTGTAATATTGTGTATTATAGTTACCTGTGTGTGTGTCTTGTCTTCCTGCTAGTCTATAAGCTTCATGAGGGCAAGGTCTTACCAACACTTTGTGTCTCCCTGGATGCCTCACACAGGGCTCTGAACAAAAGGTGTTAATAAATGTTTGCTGAATTAAATGGAAGTCAAAGTCCAGAGACAGAGACCATAGATGGGGGGAAAGGGAGGCAGGGTTTCCCTTGCTGCAGACCACAACCACTGGAAGGAGACAGTGCTCTAAGGATCTCAAGTATCCCTTGTGCAGGAGGTATGGTTGTTTTAGGAACTGCAAGAAATTTGAAGGTCTACCTGATCCACCCAGGTAGTGAAAGGCCTCTGTGTTTGTTCCTGCATTCTGAAGCCAATAGATTAGGGGTTCTAAAACCTTTTTATGTTCTGAATACATTTGGTAGTCTGTTAGTACCTATGACCCTCTTCTCAGAATAATATTTTTAATATATAAAATAAAATACATAGGATTACAAAGGAAAAATATATTAAAATATAGTTATCAAACTAATGTTTAAAAAAAAACAAGGGGCAGCTAGATTGCACAGTGGATAGAGCACCAGCTCTGAACTCAGGAAGATCTGAGTTCAAATCTGGCCTCAGACACTTACTAGCTGTGTGACCCTGGGCAAGTCACTTAACCCCAATTGCCTAAAAAAAAACCAAAAAAAACAAAAAAAAAATACAAGTTCAAAGTCCCCTAGTTAAGGAAACCTCCTCTAAAGCCCAGGCACATATAAGAAATTCCAACCACACTAAGGTTCTCAATCCCTTCTTGGAATCATTCCAGGAGGATATAACCCAGGGGGGAAGTAGACTTGGCTTCAGGAAGACCTGGGTTCAGATGCCACTTCAGATTCCAGCTATGTGACCTTGAGGGAGTCATTTCCACTTTCTGAGTCTCAGTTTCCTCATTCATAAAATGAGAGATTGGACTCTAAGGATGCTTCTGGCTCTAAATCTATGATCTTAGGATGATCTTGAACCCCTGGATCCAATCTGCATAGTTGAGACCAATCTCCTAGTCCCTAAATGGCTTTTCCTTTTTGTCCCTCCTGTTTTCAGTACCCACTGCCCTCTTTTCCTGTCCCCACAAACTCCAGGCCATAAGTGAGCTGTATTTCAATATTCCCAAAGGCCTACACCCCCAGTGATATTCACCCCATGACCCCTGATGTTTTGGAGGTGGCCCTACTTCTGAGTTCTCCCAGATTGGGCCACTGGAGCTCAAGCCCAGCTAGGTCCTACTACCAACCTGGTAAAACTTTGGGTCTAGGCAGTAATGGACTGTGTGCCCATCACATGAGGACCTCCATTATCTAAGTTTGGAGAAGTTCATTGTGAAATTGTCACTCAGCTTTGAAAGAGGGTCCACTGAGGCAGAGAAGAGTGAGAATCTAGCTCCTTGAAGCTCTACAATAAAAGACCTGGGATTTCATCATCTGTGGGTGCTCCTGCCACTAGAACAGAACCCACTTCCTCCACACCTCAGTGGACCTACTTCTCTGCCTGCTTTTTTGGCTGAAAAATTCATTTCCTAGTGGGCAACCTCCAAATGATGAGCCCCTCTCCTCTTAGGTCCAGAGGCTGGCACAGCATCTGGCAATGCTTAATAAATGCATGTGGGATAACCAGACAGGCAAACATATACACACTGACTACCTCAAAACCATCAAAAATGAATGTTGCCAAATTGTAAAGAATAAGTTTGTTCCCAAAGGAGAGATATGAAAAGATACCTCAAGCCCACTCTTTTGCAGAGGTGGGGATCCATGGGTGAAGAACATTATATAAATGCAGATCAATAACTTCTCTGCAGCTTAAGAGTCTCAATAGCTGCCTGGAGGCACTGAGAGTTAAGTGACTTTCCCAAGGTCACACAGCCATTATGTATTAGAGAGGTAGGACTTGAATCCAGGTCCTCCTGATTCCAAAGCCAGCTCTCTATCTACTCCTGCTCATATATTTTATATATGATTGACTCTTTCCCACTATCTCCAGCTGTCACAGGGGGAACAGACCTCCCTGAAAGTGAAAAAACTTCTGAGCAAAGGGCCAGAGGAGATGTCAGAACTGTCTCCAGGGTGTGGAGGAGGGAGTGACCAGCACCTTCCCTCTGTGTGGTGCCCTCTCCCAAGGCACCTCTAGAATCCTAGAGATCTTAAACTGGAATAAGAGGTCATTTTTATCATCCCCCTATTACTGCCCTGGAGTATCCTCTCTCTTGGCTGGCTTGGGCTTCCAGCCTCCACTTGATCCAAGGAGTTAAATACCTGACTCCTATTAGGTCAGATGCTGAGGCTGGGTTACTTGAGAATCTCAATGAGCAGGGGAAAGGAAGAGAGGCTCTGTGCCATGTCTGGGACTAGATGGAACAAACACTGAGAACTGGGAGCCCTTGGCACTCCACAGGGCAGACATAAGGAAGGACTTACTGAGAAAGAATGAGGATGGGAAGGCTTCAGGAACTATTCATTGCCATCTCCTATGGGAAGTGAAACTTTAAAATCAATTATGGGAGCATGGAAAGATGGGGAGAGCCTCATCTCTTTGTAAACATTTTAATCTAAGCCAGGGATGGAATGAGCAGCTGTGAAAGCCATTGAACCTGCCAACACCTCCTGCCAACACCTCCCGCCAACACCTCCTGCCATCATTAATCACCCTTGTGGCCCCTCCCAGCACCAGAGCTAGGAGTTTAGAGGTCGAAGTCCAGCACTCTTATCTGACAAGTGGGTACAGTGCTTGCAGCCTTGAAGCACCACCCTAGTTGTGCCAGGACTGGCTGCCCACCACTCCCACTCCCTGTCCCACAGTCTACCAGCTCCTGAGAGCCAGGAGGGTAATTGCAGGGGTAGGGAGGAGGGGGTGATAAGAGAGGCTATACTCTGTCACTTTCCTCTAATTTCATCTCTGTGTCTCTCCAGCTGTGTTTCTGTGCTCTCTGTCTCTCTACCCTGTTTCTATTCTTGTCTGGGTCTATCCCCATCCTTTTCTGTCTTCCTCTTTCCCTTAGCCTACATCTCTGAGTTTGCGTCTGTCTGTCCTTCCTCCCTCTCTCTCCCAGTCTTAGCCTCTGTCTCCATCTCAGAGTCTCCACATCTTTTCATGTCTGAACTTCTCTATTCCTCCCACCTCTCCATCTCAGTCTCTCTCCCTGTATTTCTGAAGATTTCCCTCCCTCCATCCTGAATCTGTCTCTCTGTCTTTCTATTTCTTTAGCATTTCTCTCACTCCATGCCTACATTTCTCTTCCTCCACTTCTAAGTCTCTCTATCTCTCTCTTCATTTATGAGACTCCCTATCTCTGGCCCCTGTCTGAGTCTCTGACTCTCTGTATCTCTGAAAGTTTCCCTCTATCTATTAACTTTTCTGTCTCTCCATTTCTTTTTTTTCTGTTCTCTTTTTGTTAATTTATTTATTTTTAGTTTTCAACATTCACTTCCACAAGATTTTGAGTTCCAGATTTTCTCCTCAACCCAAGATGGCATGTATTCTGAATACCCCTTCCCCTAATCTGCCCTCCCTTCTATCTCACCCCCCCTTCTCTTGTCCCCTTCTCCTTCAATTTTCCTATAAAGGCAGGATAGATTTCTGTACCCCATTGCCTGTATATTTTATTTCCCAGTTGCATGTGAAAACAATTTTTTTAACATTTGTTTTTAAAACTTTGGGTTCCAAATTTGTCTCTCCATTTCTAAGACTTTCTCTGCCTCTTCATCTCAGGGTCTTCTTCCCTTCATCTCTGACTTTTTCCTTCCCTTCATTTCTGAGCCTGTCTTTCTCTTCCTCTTCATCTGTGAGCCTCCCCGTAATCCCTCCCTGTCTGATTCTCTGTCTCCATCTCCCTCCCCTTCTGGGTTTCTCTGTCTCACAAACTCTCCTCAGGGAAGCCGTGGGGGATTCCCTCAGTTTCCATGGTGATTGGCTAAGGAAAAGGCCTTCTCAAGCCTGGGCTGTGGTTTCTCTGCACTGGGCCCACATGGGGATCCTGAAACCCTGGGTTGGTTCCTCAGGTGAGAAGACGACCCAAACGTTCCTTTGGCCCGGCATGTAGGCTCAGCCTGTCTCCTGAGGGAAGGCAGTAAGGGACCACACAGGATATTTTTCATCTGCCCCAAAGCAATAGCTCCCATCTGTGCCAATTTAGGATAACTCCCAGCTCCTGCTGCCAGCCCTGCCTTACCAACTAGGATTCAGAGAACCCCTGGTGCAAAGAGGAGCAACCTTCTCTTTGGCCTTAGATCTTCCATCTCCTGCTGCATCTGTTCTTTAAGGGAAGAGGAAGAAGAAGAGAAAAGTTGGTGGGGAGCAAGATTTCTTTCTCCAGACATTCATATCCTGCTGTGCCCTTTCCTGCCTTATCTTCACTCAAACAAAATCCTGGTAGCTGTTGTCTATAGACTTCCAGGCCTTTCCAGGTCCTTCCTTCCTCAACGAGTTCAGCACCTGGGTCGTAAGTTATCTCTCCTCCCCATCTCCTGCCCTCATCCTAGGGGACCTTAACGTGCATGTTGATTCTTCCTTCAGCACACTAACCACTCAATTTCTGAACCTACTCACTTCCCATGAGCTATTGCTCCACCCCACCTCAGGCACACAGAAAGATGGCCATGCCCTGGATCTTGCCACCACCCACAAGTGTACCACCTCCACGGTCAAGAATTCTGAAATCTCCTTAGCCAACCACAATTTACTGACTTTTCCCCCTTTTCCCTTACAGTAACTGACCCTTTAGTCCTTTCTCCATCTGGTCCCCCTCTACATTGTCAGTGCCTTTCTAAATCTGGGATAATCTAAGCAGGAATGGCCAGAATTAATTAATTAGTGATTACAGGAGAATTAATTAATTAGTGATTACAGGATACCCAGAAAGGCTCAGATGAGAAGCAAAAGTCAGACAATCAGAGGCTAATAAGAATGATAATTAACACTGATATCATACTTAAAGTCTTCTGTATGTATATGATCTCATTTCTTCCTCATGACCCTGTGAGGTAGGGGCTATTATTAACTCCATTTTCTAGATGAAGTAATTGAAGCTGAGAGGTTAAGTAACTTGCCCTGGATGACACAGCTTTGAATGATTGAGGCAGGATTTGAACTCAGGTCTTCCTTACTCTAGATCTAATTTAACTATCTATGGTGCCACCTAGCTGCTTAACTTAACTGACTGGGCATGAAAGAGCCTGGGCTCTATGTTTTGTATAACAGACCAACTGGATCTGGACAGGGTGACCAGGACTGGTCATTCTGAGGATAAGGAAGATCTTTTAGGTTCCTGAAATGAAGTAGATGAATAGAGGGTAACTCTTGGGTCTATGGACCCAAGGTTGTCGAAGATCTTGTCATCTTGAATCATAAAATCACAGTATTTAGAAGAAACCAAAGAAATCATCTGCTCCAACCCCTCTGAAGCCCAAAGGGGTGACATTGTTTTGCCAGGTTCCTTTCTCAGACCATTTCTCAGTTTCCTTAGTTGGATCATTAGCCATTAATCACCCCCTGACCATGATGAACCTTCATTTACCGGACAGTACCCCCCCCCACCTCCCAACCTTCATTCCCAGGCTCTCTTTTCTTCCCTCTCTCTGTATTCAATGATCTCATCATCTCCTGTAGGTTCACTTATCATCTCCAAATGAGAAACTCCCAAATCCATATGGCCAACCATAATCTCTGTCCTGAGCTCCAGTCCCACAACAACCCCTGCTGGCTAGACATTCTGCACTTGGATGTCCCTTAGGCTTCTTAAACACAATATGTTCAAAACCAAACTTGTCATCTTTCCTCCCTAAACCTACCTCTTCTCCTAAGTTCTTTGATTTTTAAGGGAAAAAAAAAAACTAGCCAAGTCTCCTATATTCAGTCACCCTGGTGCACTCCTCCAGGGAACTGTCACTTTGCTTGCTTGTATTCCTTTGTCTTTCTGTTTTTGCTTTTCTCTTACCTACAGTAAGCTCCTTCTCCAGAGCTGCTCATGACAGGCTCCTCACATTCCTGAGATTAGGGTTGTCTAGAAATTACCCTTAGGTCCTATAGAAGACCCTTAAGATCTTCCACCCAAGGGGTGAAGTGTGGTAGGAGCAATGTCTGCAATGCACACTTTTCCCTAAAATGAAAGGAGGCTGTCCCTGATATTTGATTGGTCCAGAGCATTAAAGCTCAATCTATTGTCTCAACTTCACAACTCTCCTAGGACAGGAGGTCAGCAACCTCTTCTGGTATTGTCCTAGAGCTAAGAATGGTTTTTACATTTTTAAATACAATTATTTGCTATCAAGTCTTACCTCTGCCATACACTGGCTACATGACCCTGGGCAAGTCCCTTAACTTCTCAATGCTCCTAGGCAATTCTAGTCTAAAACTATAAGTTACAAAGCTAGGTGGCGCCATAGAGCACAGAGCATCAGGCCTGAAGACAGGAGTTCAAATCTTCCTGAGTTCAAATCTAATCTCAGATACTTAAGAGCTGTGTGTTCCTGTCTTTGATTCTTGGCAAAATTCTAGAACAAATTTCAAGAACATAGGCCACTTTGGAAACTCTTAAGAAATGATCCCTTGAATTCCTAAGAACCAACATGGGATCATCAAAGATAGGTCAGGTCAGACTAATCCATCCCCAACCCCCACATTTTACAGAGAAGGGAAAGGACATGAAGCCAAATGGTATCAGAGCCAAGACCAGGACCCAGGGCCCCCAGATCTCAGGACAACAATTAAATACCTAAACTCTTTTGAAAGGACATCTGGATCAGAGAGTGGGACAGAGGGGAGAGGTTTATATCTGACTTGGCACCATTTGTAACTAGCTCTGCATGAAATAGGGGAAGAAAAGGAAAGGGGGAAAGCATTTATTAAGTGCCTAATACATACCAGACACTGTGCTAAGCCCTTTACAACTATCTCATTTGAGACTTACAACAACCTTGTGAGGTGGGTGCTATTATTATCCTCATTTTACAGATGAGGAAACTGAGGCTGAAAGCAGTTAAGGTTAAGTGGATTGCCCAGGACCTCACAGCTGTTAAGTGTCTGAAGCCCAATTTGAACTCAGGTCTTCCAAGTGCCAGGTCCAGTGCTCTGGCCACTTTACCACCCAGTTTCACCTATAAATACATGTTGGTAATTCAATTCCATTCAGCAAGCATTTGTTTTTTTCTTTTAAATTAGTGACATTGTTTTTGACATCACCTTCACTTCCACCCCCTATCCTCGACCTAGCTGTCCCTTGTAACAAAACATAAAAAAGAGGGGAAAAGGCAGTTCAGTAAAAATGAACAAATCTGATATTACATGTAGTGTCTCACATCCATCTCTACAAAGAAGTACATTTTTTCATCCCTTCTCTGAAAACAGGTTTCTACAAGCATTTATTAAATGTCTACTATGTATTAGGAACTGTGCTCAGCTAGGAGGATGAGAGAGAGACAGAGACAGAGAGAAACAGAGACACAGAGAGAGAAAGACAGAGACAGAGAGACACAGAGAGACACAAAGACAGAGAGAGAGAGAGAGAGAGAGAGAGAGAGAGAGAGAGAGAGAGAATGCCTGCTCTAAAGGAGCCTAAATTCTACTGATAGATTTGGTCAGAATGCTTACAGCCCTTTTCAAAAAGGAATCCCTGACCCCTAGAGAATAACTGACATTTGTTGTTGCTGTCTTTCAGTCCTATCTGACTCTTCATGACCCCATTTGGGGTTTTCTTGGCAAAAATCCTGAAGCGGTTTGTCTTTTCCTTCTCCAGCTCCAGAGGAAACTGAGGCAAACAAGGTTAAGTGACTTGCCCAGGGTCACACAGCTAGTAAGTGTCTAAGGCTAGATTTGAACTCAAGAAGATGAGTCTTTCTGACTCTAGACCCAATGCTCTATCTTCTATGTCACCTAGGTGACATTTCCCCTGAAAGATTTCCCTCATTTTGTCCTGGAGGTGCAGCCAATGTCATTGATTTCTTTGCTGATGCTTCAGATTAAATAACACATCAGATTTCCAGGGCTCCATCCTCACAGATGGACTTAAATGTCATCCAGGGATGGCATCCATCCTTCTTCCAACATGGTCCTAGCAGACGATGGCTGTGGCCTGCCCACGCCCTCTTCTGGCCCCTCCCTAGCACTGCAGGACCACTGCTCTTTGGCCAAGCTGATGGGAGGATGGAAGAGGAAACTGGGAATGATACAGGGCCCCTAAGGGAAGAGCTGGAGAGTAGAGTTGAAAATGGGAGAGAATATCTCTATTCTCTCAATCTATCTATTAGAAAAAGTCTTGGGGCAGCTAGGCGGCACAGTGGATAGATAGAGTACTGGCTCTGGAGTCAGGAGGACCTGAATTCAAATCTGGCCTCAGACACATAATACTCACTAGCTGTGTGACCCTAGGCAAGTCACTTAACCCCAATTGCCTCACAAAAAAAGAAGAAGAAGCTAGAAATTGGGGCCTAGGCAAAAGATAAGACAAAAAAAGTCTTATAAAGTTTAATGCTATATAATTGCAATGTTCATGGGAGAGCACCTGCCTCCTTCTCAGAAGTAGGGGACAATGGGTGCAGAATTCTACATACACTGTCACACATGGTTGATATGTTAGATGTTTTAATGATCTTCTTTTTCCTTCTCTTTCTTCTTTGTTACAAGAGATAGTTCATTGAGTAGGGAATGAAGAGGGATAAATTCAGAAATGAAGCTGATGTAAAAATAAGTCATATCAAAAGTTTTATTGAGGCCTTTTGTTTTTGCATTTCTGTCATCTGTGGGAATTGCCCACTTTCCCCCTTTCCAGATTTAATATATTCTCTAGTAACAAGAAAAGCAATTAATAAAAACACCCAAATCAGTAAAAGCCAACTAAAATGTACATAATGTCCTGCCGTAGTAGTCCCCCACCTCTCTGCTGTGAGGAAGGAAACCCCCCCCCATTATTTCTCCACATCCCCTTTAATCCTCTTCTTCAGTCCCTCCATCGATTCTGTCTTATAGCGTGCCCTGGTTTGCACCCCCACCCTATCATAGTCACTCTCATTTACACAGTCCATTAAGGTTTACAAAGAGTTGTCCCACAACAACACTGTGAGCTATGTAGGCAGACAGTACAAGTATCCTTATGCCCATTTTATAAGAGAAGAAACTGAGGTTCTGAGAGGTTGAGGGATATTGTCCCTGGCCGCAGAGCCAGGAAGTCACTGAGGCAGGATTTGAATTCATGTCTCCTGATTGCTGATCCAGCACCTGATCTTCTACTTCACATTGCCCCTCAAAAGATGCCATCATCCTCTATTACCTCCCCTTCATTACTAAACCCCTAGAAAGAGTTGCCTACACTAAACAGCTTCTTCCTCATTCTACCATTCCCCTACAGCCTGGCTCCTGCCTCCACCACTCTCCTAAAACCATAGCTCCCAGATCACAAATGACCTTGCCAAACCTCTAGACCTTTTCTGGTTCTCATCTTCCCTAACCTGTCCTCCGCATTTGAGGCTGTAGAATGCCCCATCTTTCTTCACACTCCCTCCTCCCTTGGCCTCTGGCCACTGTTTTCTCCCAGTTTTCCTCTTATAGTTAGTGACATCTGACAGGAAGACAGGGGAGAATAGAGAAAGGAAGGCTCAATAAATCTACATGACCCAGAAGGATCACTCCTCAACTTTTTGGTATTCATTGTACTTAACAACCCAAGTGGCTGTGCATATAACATACCACACTTAAGTTCGTGGGATTTAGAGGTGGAAGGGGCATTAATGACCTTCAGTTTATAGGAAAGGAAATTGAAGCCCAGAGAGGATAAATGTCTTTCCCCACAAACCCACACACCCCAGGGTGATAAACACAGACATCCTAAGAAAGTCACCCAGGGAAGCCAGGAGCCCTAGAACAACGTTACTGTGTCTCACCGAGGTCTCATCTGCTTCTTCTGCAATCTCATCTGTCAATACTCTCAGCACAGGACACCTCATGAGGGCCAGTTCAGGAACACCAGCTCAGAGAACTGGCCCCTTTTTGTTTTAACCTGTTGCCTGAGTGCTGACAGAGAAGATGGTGCCCTCATTAGGGCTATCTGCCATCCTGTCACCACAGTTCAGCTGTCCTGTGCTACCAGTTGTGACAACATATGCCTTCTCCAATTGTTCTTTCTTCTCCTGCCCCCCATATGTGGGCCCATGAGTAAAACGGTTTATTATATTAGAGTTTGATCAATTCATTTGAACTTTAGGGCTTCCCATAGAAATAAAGGACAAAGCAATAAGTCACCAATGCAAGTCAAGTAAACAAACATTTATTAAACACCTACTATATGCCAGGTACTGTGCTTAGCACTGGGGATACAAATAAAGGCAAAAAGAAAAAAAAAGGAATTTCTGGCCTCAAGGAGTTTACAATCTAATGAGGCAAGAAGGAAGAGAGGGAACATAATGCAAACAATTATCTACAAATAAGATATATATAGGATAAATTAAAAGTAATCTCAGAAGGAAGGTACTCACATTAAGGAGGATGGGAAAGCCTTCTTACAGAAGATGGAATTTTCATTAAAATTTGAAGGAAGCCAAGGAACCCAGGAGATGGAAATGAGGTGAGGGGGATTCCAGGAATGGACATGAGCCAATGAAAATACCTGGAGCTGAGAGATGGAGGGTCATGTTCAAGGAACAACAGTCTAATGACTGTAGGGTTCATGGAAAATCTCCCAATACATCAAGGCAACTCATGTGTAGGTTTCTCCAGATATGGAGAACAGAGTCCCCAAGTCCAATACAATTACTCAGGGTATTTTTTGAACAAGAGAAGCTATAATTCATTCCACAGAAAATGTAGATGATACAAAGAACTGACAGAAACCCATAAATAGATACAGAAAATACATGAAGTTCTCAAATTGTCAGTAAACTTCCCTTGGAAGGTAATGAAACTTGAGGTTGTCCCAATGGCAATCTTTTGATATCCCAGCATTTCTCACTTTTCCAAAGGGCCTTTAGGGTTCTCCCTTTAAGACTTGAAGCAATACCCTACAGTTTAAAATCCCCCCCAAGAAAGTTAAGATAACCTTGAAGCCCGCTGAACAAACAACCCCTAACACATCAAACCTACACTGTCCAAACAACTCACAGGAATAGCAGGGTCTATAGACAGACTGGATCTCTTGCTTCCTCAAGTCAAAGACCCCATTCATTGTTCTTACCATGGGAGTCATGTGGGCAATCTTCTTTCTCTAAGAAGAATGATGCATGAGGAAATCTACTTCTGTCTCTGGACAGTTCAAATCCTGAACTCTTGTACTGAGGGCCTTTCAAATTTGGGGTTACCCAGGAGGTAACCCCCAAGGCTGGTTCTGCCCAGGAAACCTTCCTTCTCATATTAGAAGGCTAGATTCTGGTAGCATGATGCTTAAGAATTTTAAAATCCTCCACCTTCTGCGCAGAAGGTTGGGGGCTCAGGAATCTTGTCCAGAAGGCCATATGGACAAACACATGTCTACTTTGCCATGCATTTCTGCAGGATTTGTACCTGTGTCCTGGTTGCTGCTTTCTCTTGCCCTGGGAAGAAGCTCTCTCAGCCACTCTCTTTTCAGGCCAAGTATAAATATGTGCCATATTTCATGGGCTCCTGCCCCAAGATACTTATTTCCAGTTCCTAGGGGAAAGACCACATACAAGAACAGGCTTCCCTCTTCCAAGGGACTGTTCTATTGTAAACCAGATTGCCTTTTGAACTGAGAAAAATCAAAATGGGCAAAGGTTGAGAATGAATTGCTGCCCTTCTTTCTAGTTTGACACAAAGGGGCAGATCCTACAGCCCCAGTTGCTGAAAATGAATCAGCAGTTCCCTATATCCTCAGAACAAGGAGCTAGTGGGAATGCTCACACTCTCCACTGAGAGGTGCCCCCATAGGCCTCCAAAAGCCCACAGCCTCCACAACCCACAACCCACAAGGATTGTCCTGATTATCCCCTCCTTACAGTATCATCCAATCCACGTCTCTCCTTCTTGTCTATAAAAATATCATAGTATCACAGCCTTGGAGATCATCTGCTCCCATTAATTTATTTTACAGGCAAAAAAAAATTTTTTTTTACAGGTAAAGAATATGAGATCCAAAGAAGTTGCCTAAGGTCATGCAGATAGTAAGTACCTGAACTCAAGTCCTTTACTGCACCATGGGGAAAGATTTTCTTAAAATTCTCACTGAAATCCTGGTATAATATATCCTTAATATTCATCTAGCAAGCCTGTCTGAAAGACAAAGGAGCATTTACCCCCTAAAGAGATCAGAGATAAAAGGAAAGGATTCATGTATAAAATATTAATGGCAGAATTTTTTTTGTTGTGGCAAATATCTGGAAACAAAGTGGGTGCCCATCAATTGGAGAATGGCAGGAAAAAATAATGATCCACGAATGAAATGCTATGTTATCATGACATAAGAAATGACAATATGACAGGTTTAGGGAGACCTGGGAAATGTCTATCAATTGCAGAGAGAAATAAATAGAACCAGGAGAACAATTTATACACTATCCATACAATAACTACAGTATTATAAAGGAAAGCAACCACTGAAAGACTTAAAAACTCATCGATGTAATGACCAATCATGACTCCCAAAGACTGATGATGAAGCAGATGTCCTACCTAATTCTTGAGAGAAAGGTAGTGAACCAAAGGTACAGAAAGAGACATACATTTTCAGACATGGAAAATGTTATTTGTTTTGCTTGACTAGATTCACCTGTTAGGAGGCAGCTAGGTGGTTCAGTAGATAGAGCACCGGACTTAGAGTCAGGAAGACCGGAGTTCAAATCAAATGTTATATTTATAAAGTACTTTATGGAGCCTAAAGCACTATATAAATGCTAGCTATTAATATTGACAGTCTTTCAAATATTTGCAGAATGAAATCATTCTGCATTCCACATACTAACAAGTTGTATGACCCTGCGCAAGTTACTTAACCTCTTTTTGCTTTAATCCATCGAAGAAGGAAATGGCAAACCATTCCACTATCTTTGCCAAGAAAACTACATGGACAATATTGGCATGCTATGGTCCACAGGGTTACAAAGAGGCAGACACAACTGAACTGCAGCAAAAACAACTTACCTGTAACAAGAGAAAGCTTCTATTTGGGGGGCAGGAATTCTCAGGGAGGGAATTGGTGGCTAGTAGAGTGATGAAAAAAAAAGAAGAAAGCAGCAATAAAACTTTTAAAAAATACACAGGAGAGAGCAGAAGGAAGTTATGCTGAATTTAATATACAATTTAAAACAATTGAACAGAAGTTTACAGTTTCAGATACAATCCCTTTTTTATTCTTTGTATATTAAAATGTTGTTTTGTTTGTTATATTCATTATTTTAAAAATCAAGCAAACAAGATTACTTTGGCATAATATCTTTAATGAATCTGTAGTGGTTGACAATGATCGCTGCCTTCCTTTCCAAGTGCTTACAAACCATCCCTTTAATAATCCAGGCTAGAATTTGGCCAGGAAATGACTGCCAAGCTCACTGGCATACTGTGCAATGAAATCACCTCTTTCCCTTTTTTGAATTTAGGGCAACATTTTGCCAGTTTTCACTCACGGAATCACAGGACCTCAGAGCTGGATGGGACCTTTGTCCCTTCTGATTCAACCTGTTCCCAGGCAGGAATCCCCTCCTTAACATCACTAGTAAGTCGTCATTCAATCTCTCTTCCCAGGCTTCCAGCTTCCTCCCTCATAAGGTAGCCTACTTTTAGATAGTTTCAAAGTTTTCCTCAACATTAAGCCCCAATCTGAAATCTGTCCCTCCTTTCATCTTCTACTAGCAGTTCTCAGTTCTCCTTTCTGGAGTCAAGCACCCCCAATTTGATCCTTCTTCCCTATAAGACAGATCACTGAACCAGGAGTCAGGAAGACCTGAGTTCAAATTTGGTCTCAGATACTTACCAACTATGTGACCCTGGGCAATTTGCTGTCTGCCTCAGTTTCCTCAGATATAAAATGGGAATAACAATAGTACCTACCTCTTACAGTTACAACAAAATGTTATATTTATAAAGTACCTTACAAACCCTAAAGCACTATATAAATACTGGTTATTATTATTATTATGACAACCTTTCAAATATTTGCAGAATAAATTCATTCTGCATTCCACACGCTCCACACTCACACCCATCTACTCACCCACATCCACACACACACACACACACACACACACACACACACATACTTTCCTTTTCTCCAGGCTAAGAAAGCACCCTCAGTTCTATGGTTAATCTTCCCTCCTTTTCCATCTCTGTTTGCCTCAATTTCCTCATCTGTAGAATGAACTGGGGCAGGAAATGGCAAACTGATTTGCCAAGATAACCCCAAATGGGGTCACATAGAGTCAGAAAGGACTGAAATGACACAATAACAGTAGCAACAAAAATCCCTCTCAAATTGTATATAGGCAGAAAATAAATAAGCTGGAGTGGAAGGCAGGAAAAGATAGGGGCTGATGGGCTCTGGAGCTGGAAAGGATCCTTAGAGACTTCTAAGGCAGATGCATAAAGGCTAATTGCAGGGACCTCCTATCAGTTACTGGTGATGCTAGACAATTAACTCTTTCTCTGGGGCTTCATTTTCCTCACCTGCCAAATAAAGGGGATTGGGCTTGATAATCTCTAAAACTTCCCTTCATCTTTGCCAAGAAAACCCCCAATGAGGTCACAAAGAGTCAGACATGACTGAAAGGAGGGAACAGCAACAAACAAAATGCTAACTATTGCTAACATCCTGATCAGGTTCCCCTCTTCCTCTTCAAATTCCCTCTTTGCCCTTTTAAGCACGTCTTAGCCCTGATTCTAATCTTTCAAGGAACATTTCATTCCCCCTAGTATCTTAGAGAACAGAGAAACTATAGCATCTCTCCCATGCTCCAGGATAATTTGGGGCAAATCACATCACTAATGCTAAATTCCTCCCATACTTCAGGATATTTTAGAAAGGCAAAGCCTGGTGAGTTGAGATCATCATGGACAGCTGAACATTCTCTTATTATTTTCTTACATGTCTAAGGTTTCTTTCTGTCTCACTTTCTGCTAAATTTCTGGTTCATCATTTTTATTAGTGACTTAGATAAAGGCATAGGTTGCATGCTTATTAAACCTGCGGATGGGAAGGAGGGAGAGCTGATAGGTCAAATGACAACTGGAATCCAGAAACATCTCAACAGTTTGGAATGATGGGCCAAAGTAAAGGCCAAATTTAAAAGGGGTCAATGCTTAGGGTGAGAGTTAGTGTGGCATAGTGTTTCCAGAGCCAGCCCATGAGACAGGAAGGTCTGGGTTCAACTCCCTTTCCATCTTTCCTGCCTCTCCCCAGCCCCTGCCACCAACACTGGGCAAGTCGCTTAAGCCTTCTCTGCCCTAGACCAAAAGGGCAAAGGAGGTGCTGGCTTACATTAGGTGAGGAAGTTTTCTCAGCTAGGAATTCCCTATATCAGTGATATCACAGGTGTCCCCATTTGTTTCCAATCTTCCAATGTCCTGAATTTGGGTTCAAAAAATCAATAGCACAAGTACAGAGTGAGCAAGGCATGGATGGGATGTTTCATTGATGCTCTTTCTTCTTTTCCTACATCACTATTACTACCCACCAACTCCCTCCCCCCGCCCCAAATATAAACCTTCCTTTTTAACAAAAAGTATGGCCAAGCAAGACAAATCAATCCATTGGCCTTGTGCAAAAATGTATCCCTCCTGGTGCATCTCTACTCATTCTCCTCTTTGCCAAGAGGTGGGAAACATGTTTCATCATCCGTTAGACAATAGTTCTTTTTAGAAAGATTTAGGGTTGGGGAGAAAGTTAACAGCTGTAACTAGGGCGGGCCTTTGCCCCAGGGTGATGAAAATTAGAGGGATATTGACAGCACTTTTATTTCTCCAGCAGCACGGAAACAACTGGGCTTAGTGACTATTTAGCAAGAATAATTAGAAAAACAGGAAACTGCCAGATGGTGGCTTCCTCTACTCCCTCTCTCCCACCCCCCCACCAGTGTTAGCACCCCTCCCTGGCCAGGCCTGCCTTACTTTCTGTTCACCTATGATAACCAATCCAGCCACAGCATCACACTATACCAAGTCCTCTGCTGTGACCCACTCTGAACAGACACGTAGTATATTTTGTGCCTATGGCTCTGGGACACAGTAGAATAGAGCCCTGGGGTCTTTATTTGACTGAAAGTTCAATATGAGTATAGCACCTCTTTTAAGATACTGATCTAACTTACACTCCCTCAAAGGTTGGGTCCCCAGAAGGTAGCCACTACCTCTGCTCCTAATTGTAACCCTGCAGGTCGCCACCCCTACCAGTAAAGCTCCTGAGTCCCCACTGGTGCACTTCCCATGAACAATTAGGCAGAAGACTTATTTAGTTTTTGTCATTTACTAAAATGACATAGTAAAAATAACAGGTATTAAACAAAATAATATTAAAGAATTTGATTAAACATAATAGTAACAATTAAACATTCCTCACATAAACTTCACTAGTATGGAGAGAGTGAGCACAAACTTGGAGAACAATGGTAGTGAGAAACATGTGTAGGGCATGCATGACACATGTGTGACAAAGGAAAATTCATAATTGATGATACTGCAAGCTCTTAAGTCTTTCCTCTCTTCATAGAATCCTCCCAGAGTTCCCCTTCAGTGCAGCACGTCTCCTCTCTTCTTGGAGGGCTGGAGGGTGGAGGGCTAAGGGCTGGGACCTGAAATTCCTAAGTCAATCTCCACTTTCCATCAGCAGCTCTGCTTGCTTTGGACTCCACAGAACATCCTCTTGCTGCTCAGGGTACTCCACCTCCCAGCCCACCCACTTTTCAGCTTCCTTTTGTGTATTATCTTCCTCCATTAGACTGTGAACTCCTTGAGGTCAAGGACTGTCTTTCTTTTTCTCATTTGTATCCCCAATGCTTAGCATAGTGCCTGGCACATAGTAGATGCTTGATAAATGTTTGTTGTATTGTATTTTATCTCTCAGGTGTGTCTCTGCTCCCAGCATCTGCTTTTATTGTCTTCTACCGGTCCAGTAGCTCTGATGAAATGATTGACTGTTTCAGGGGAAGGGGGGAGGAAAAAAGTCCCTCCCCTCAAAAAATGTTCATGAGTCTGGACTCCTCCATTGTTGGAAAGATAGCTGGAAAGGGTATGATGGATTCTTTCTGACAATGACAAGATATTTCTTATGAAGCATCAGTTGCCTTCATCCAAAACCCAAGATCTTATAAATCTCTCAAGCTGATTGAGGAACTTATTCACACATTGTAGTATAACACCACCTTTGTGGCTACGTGCTAGGCCTTCAGTGGTTACATTACCTGAGCAGGGGAAGAGAACTCCTTCCTTCACATGAGTTCACAATAGGGCATAGCCTCCTTCCCAAAAAGCTAATGCATTTCTAGGCTGCAGAGCATCCACAAAAATGCAAATAATAGCCTCGCCACTGGTGTGGTCTTGCCTGTCCAGATCATATCTGAAGTATTATGCTCAGTTCTAGGGTCTATGAGAAGAAACATTGACCAACAAGTGTATCAAGAGGAGGGTGACCAGAGTGGTGAGTGGACTGGAAATCTTGTCACAGCTGAAGAAACTGGGGGAGGGATTAGCCTGGAGAAAAAAAGACTTAGGGAGGACATAATTGCTGAAGTGCTATTTTGTGGTGATGGTTGTTCAGTCATTTCAGTCGTGCCTGACTCTTTGTGACCCCACTTGGAATTTTCTTCACAAAGATGTTGGAGTGGTTTGCTATTTCCTTCTCCAGGTCATTTTACAGATGAGGAAGTTGAGGCAAACAGAGTTAAGTGACTTGCAGGTTCTTCTGAGAAAGGATCCATAAGCTTCACCAGATTTCATCAAAGACGCAAAAAAATTTTAAGAACTCCTATCTTACAGTATAGTTTCCAGTTCTTTCTAAAAGTACATAGCAGTAGCATAAGACAGTATTTAAGGGGAGCCATTAGCTGAAGATAGTGAAAACTAACATCCATAGTGGAGTAGAGATGGAAACCAAAAGCATTGTAAGTACATTCGCAGCCCTGCAGCATTGGATTGCATAAATTTTCTCTCCTTAAACATGTGTTGGCCACACGTGCCTAGGTACTCATAACCTCTGTATATACTCATTTTCCCTGCTTATGTTGTGTGTATCTGTGGGAAAGAGTACACCAGGTTTATGGGGAAGGGGAGGAGGAGATATTATATTGCTCTTATCCATATTATCCCATTTCAGTAAATGCCTTTGCCTTGAGTTAATATGACTATTAAAGGTAAACGCATTTGTGAGGGCTCAGGAGGTTTGATTTTTAGGAGTTCAGATGGACAAGGTACCTTGAACCAGAAGTAGTCATCCCCTGGCCCAATATGGAGTGAACTGAGTCAGTTCAGAAAAACAGAACAGGTTAAAGCTTCCATGCTTTGGTTTTTGTATTTTCACTCTGGGGAAGAGAGAAAGAAAGAAAGAAAGAAAGAAAGAAAGAAAGAAAGAAAGAAAGAAAGAAAGAAAGAAAGAAAGAAAGAAAGAAAGAAAGAAAGAAAGAAAGAAAGAAAGAAAGAGAAAAAGAGAGAAAGAGAGAGAAAAAGAGAGAAAGAGAGAGAGAGAAAGAGAGAGAGAGGAAGGAAGGGAGGGAGGGAGGAAAGACAGAAGGGAAGGAGGGAGAGAGGGAGGAAGTCTAAAATGGAAATCAGATCTGAAGAGGCATGGAAGCGTCCTAATCTGGCTGAGGTTGGGGAGCAGATTGAATCCATTCTGCTCTAGACTTTCCTCTGAACTCCACCGTTCCAAATCTGAGAACCATTCACGCATTACACAGAAAAGAACACAGGATTGGAAGTTGGAAGACTTGGCTTCTAGAGCACCAGTAAAATGATGTAGTAGAAAGACAACTAGACTTAGGATCAGGAAACTAGGGTTTGTGTTTCCAGCTCTGCCAGTGAATGACTATGTGACCATGGACAAGTTGTTTCACTTCCCTGAGCCTCAGTTTCTTTGTCAGTAAAATGGGGATAATAATGCCAGCATTGCCCAACATAGTTTTAATGAAGAAAAAGGCTTTGTAGATCTTATTGCGTTATATAGAAATAGAAATGTCACTAGTGGATTAGACAGCTAGGTGGAGCAATGGATAAAGTGTTAGGCTTGGAGTCAGGAAGATCTGAGACACTTAATAGCTATGTAATGCTGAGCAAGTCACTTAACCCCTTCCAGACTTAGTTTCCTCATCTGTAAAATGGGCATAGTAATAGCACCTACCTTACAGGGTTGTTGTGAGGATCAAAACAAATAGCACACATGGAGTGCTTTGCAGACCTTAAACTACATAAATGCTAGCTTAATTAGCATTACAAGTAGTCATATTCATATTGCTGGTAGGAGGAGGGTAAGAGGCCTGGATGATCTCTAAGGGCCCCCCAACTCTGAAATGTCATTGACTGCTGCAGCAGTGTGTATGACCATAGTTCTGAGAGGCCAGTAGGTGGCAGCTGAACTCCGTGCCTCCCCAGGGCAGTACTGGACATCTGCTTCCACCCTGATCCCTTCCCCAGGCCGGAACAGGAGGCTGAGAGACAAAAGCATTGACCTCTTGCTGACCCTGTTTGCCCAGTTCTTCAGGTTGGGGCCTGGGCCTGATTCAGCTGTCCCAGGCCCCTGCCCACCCCCTTCCAAACTTCTCCTTCTTGTCAGCCCCCCTTCAGGGTTCCTGCTGGCAGGGGGTACAGTAGGCGGGGCTGAGAAGTAGAAAGGGGTGTCAGAGGAGGATGAGGCGACAGCTGCAGGACAAGAGAGAGACTGAGGAGAGAGACAGTCAGACTGAGCTCAGATCCTGGAGTTTAGAGCCTGGATCCCAGAACCCAGCTCCGGACTTGGGGAACAAAAGACCAGATTAGACTTCCCACCAGGAAAAGGTGTGTGGTGGGAATGTGGGGGTGGGCCTAAATAAAGGTCTCATTGTAGGCACCTACTATCCACTATTGCTCTCCTCCTTCCCTTCTCTTCTCCCCCGCTGCCCCCCACCCAACTCCCAGGGCCCCGACCCTAACCAAAACATTGCCTCTCTTGGAGAGTTCCTCTCCATCCCTGAGCGCTGCTCCTTCCTAAATATTCATCCTAGCTCCTGACCCATCCCCCTCCACTTTCTGATAATGGGATGCATAGCCCCCTTCCTCTGAAAAAAAAAAAAAACAATACTGTACTCCAACCTGGGTTCTATTCCTAGGTCTCTCCTAGACTTGGGAAGTGGCCTTAGCATATAATGATAATATGACTATAATTAATAGCAATGTTAATAACTCCCATTTCCAAGGCACTCTGAAGTTCTCAAAGTGCTTATTCTTCCATTGAAGCCAGGAGTGTAAATACTCTCACCCCTGACTTCAGATAAGAAAACTGCTCCTTCTTGTCTCAGGCTTTTATCCAACTCTATCAAATGAAGGAATTGATAAGATTATTTCTAAGATCTCTTCTAGATCACATGGCCTATAAATCTAAGGTGTTCAGACCCTGGAAAACCAGAAAGCTTTCATAACCCAAAGAAATGAATAGCTAATGGTGAAATATCAGGTGCTGTAATATTGGGAAGGCAGGAGGAAGGAATGACCATTCCTGTTAGATCAAACCATGTTAGTGATAGCAAACTCATCCTCATCCATGAGCTTCTTGTGCTCTAGGGATTTGGGAAGAGCTGCCCTCTTCTCCAGAAGAGATCCCAGGCATCCTTAGCCTCCAGACCCTACAAAGCCTGAAGATTCAAACAAAATCAAAGGCAGAGGTGGGAGTAAGTGGGGAAGCTCCCTGCTGTTTTCAGCATATATGGAGACAGCCACTGAGAGAGGAGGATGGCCCTAAAAAGCAGAGGCCTTCAGAAGACTTGGGGGAGTCTTACCCTGTATTTTGGCTAGATGTGGGATGACTATGGAGCTACTTGGATCCAACTTTCAAGGGGAGAAGGGGAAAGAACAAGCATTGATTAAGTGCCTACTATATGCCAGGCGCTGAGCTAAGCACTTTACAAATATTTCATTTGATCTTCACAACAACCCTAGGAGGTAAGTGCTATTGTTATCCCTATTTTACCATGGAAGAAAATGAGACAGAGAATCAGGACTGCACAGTGTCTGAGATATGATTTGAACTCATCTTCCTGGCTCCAGGCCCAGCATTTTATCCGCTATGCCACCTAGCCTCTTTAAGGTGAAACTGTTCATAGTTAAGAGAATTTAGAGTTGGAAAAGGCTTTAAACTTTATCTAGAACAACCTCCTCATTTTACAGAGAGGAAAACTGAGGTCTGGAGAAGGGAAGCAACTTACCCAAGGTCACTCTGGTAGTTAGATAGCAGATTTAGAATTTTAACCCAGGACCTCTGATTCTAAATCTCATTCTTTTCCCATTGAATCATAGTATCTTTCTGGAGGACTGTAGTCCCTCATAATCCAGGGGCCCCAGGACAGTGTCTCCCCTCTCAACGCCACCTCCATTTGCCTCTTTTTGACTACAGTCAGAGGCCAAGCATCAGGTATATGTTGGGGGAGTTAAGGAACAGGGGCTTCATGGTTGTTGGTGGAATCTGGGTTTTGCCTGTGTCAAAAACAGTCGTTTTTGAATGCATGGGCTGGGGGTGGGGCGGGTATGTTAAAAGGAGCCAAGGGAGCTTTAGAGTCTACTAAAACAGGATGTCATCCCCCCCCCCCCATTGGCACCATTTTCTCCCTCTCACTCCGGAAAAATCACAGATGATTAAGGGGAGAGGGCAAAGTCATTGCTCCAAGGACACTGAATTTTGTGGGTAAGGAACTAAGAGGAGGCAGGAGAGGGGAACAGAGAGGCTGAAGGTTTTGAGGAACTGGGAAGGGTAAGGTGGTAGGAGGATTGAAGGGACTAAGTAAGGGAGGGGAATGAGAGGTTCAAGGACTGAGTAGCTTGAGTGAAAGGTGGGAAGCGGAATGAGGTGGAGAGAACCGAAGGGACTAGAGGGGCTGAGGTCCTGAAAAGACTGAGGGCCTGAAGGGTTGAAGAACTGAAGCTACTGAGGAAGCTAAGCTGAGGTATTCGGGTGACTAATGGGCTGAGGGGCACTGAAGGCCTGAAGGTGGAACTGAGGAGCTGACCGCGGAACTGAGGTTACGAGGGAGATGATGGGAACTGAGGGTCTCAAGGACAGGTCAGGAGGCTCTTCTGCGTGTCGGAAGGAGAGTCCTGGTTAACTGGGCTGGGGAGGAAAGCCGGGGCTGCAGGCGAGGAGGGAGGCGACGGGCGGGGCCGGGGGCGGGGTGCACAGTCCTCTTCCACCCTCTCTCGGCTCCGGCCCCGCCGGGACAGCCACCGAGCCTTTGGCTTCCTCTGCCACTCCTCAGGCAGCTGCTGTGCCCGTCCAGGCGCACGGCGCAGGTAACCACGGTGGCCGGCCACTGAGGGAGCGCCGGACCGAACAGCGGGGGACTCTCGCCGTCCCGGCCCAGCCCAGCCCCTACTCTGTGTCTCCCTCCTTCCAGCGGGGGCGCCGGCCCCTCCCGTCCCCGGAGCCGAAGCTAGAGCCCGAGCCCGAGCCGTCAGCGCAGCGAAAGGAGCAGCGCCAGCCCTGTGGGACTAGCAGGGGCCGCAGCCGCTGTCCGCGGTTCTGAAATGAAGGTGGCGGCGCGCCTTCGGCCCTGAGTCCCAGAGCAGGCGGCGGGGACGACGGAGGGAGGAGCCGCCATGCGGGCGGCCCGGCCGGCGGACGCCTCCCTGCTCTACATCCCCGCCACGCTTCTGCTCTGCCTCAGCTCCGCCAGCCTGTGCTTGGTGGAGGCGGGTAAGGGGCCCGCAGGGTCGGGACCGGGGGCGGGAGGGCTGTGGAAGCGATACAGTTAACTCCCGGGAGGATTCTACTGGGGGAAGACCCAAGCTTTGCCCTTGGGGGCGAGGAGCCGGGGAATCAGACAGAAGGAGAAAAGACGGGTAGGGGGTTCTTTTTTCAGACTGCCCCTCAGTCCCCCCCCCACCATCTTGTCCATTTCTCAGCCCGTTGTCCTCCACCCCTAACTCCCCGTCTTCCCATACCCTCACTTCCAGGTCTCTGTCCCCCAGGCCCAATCTTTCCTTTCCCAATTTGTCCCTCAACACACTTAACCGCTGTCCCTCACCTTTCCAATCCCTCATTTCCTAGGCCCTGTCGGTGCCCTTCCCTACCTTTGTGCCCCTAACTCCAGATCTGTTGTTTCACCACTGCCCTCCAAATCTTTCAGTCCACTGATCACCATCTTACATTCCCATTGCGCCCCTCTTGTCTGGACTCTGGTGTTTGTTCCCAGGTTGCCCAAGGCCCTCTCTCTAGCCCACGAGGGAGCAACTGGAGTGGTAGCAGAGAACATAGGACTAGTCTTTGGTGCCCCGTCTGTGCCCCTTTTTCTACCCTCCCCCCAGCCTTAAGGTATAAACTCAATCTACATTCCCTTACCCTCCCCCCACTTGCAAAGTATTCAAACACACATACAGAGCACAGCACAACACAGAAACACTCCTTCAAGTGAATTCTTCAGGACTGAGAGCCTGGAACAGGGCAAGGGGTTGAGGGTATGTGTGTTAGGCAGAGATGCTCGAGATGAGTTGGTACCTGTAGTTTGGAAAGAAGAAATATTTTACCCAGTGATTATATCAAGGAAAATGTCACACACACTTGCAAGACTGTCTGTCCCCTGGCTTTGATGATTTTCTCCCATCTGTCTCCCTTTCTCTCTCTGCCTCTGTCTCTCCCCCTGTCTCCTGACTCTATGCTTCAGTTTTTCTGACTTTCAGCCTCTATAGCTGTCTCTCCAGCATTTATCTAATCCTATTTCTCAGTATCTGTTTTTCTTTCTCCATCTCTGTTTCTGGTGCTTTGTCTTCATGTTTCTTAGTCTATCTTTCTGTCTCTCCATCCCTAATGTGTCCATTCCTTCTGTCTGGCAGGAGGTTGGGGCAGGGTGAGAATTCCCCCAGTTTGGGTTCCTCTAATCACTGTGCCCTAACCCCACCAAATCTCCCTCCCCATTACCTTTACCCTCTAACACTTAACCCACAATAAATGATGAGTAGTAAGGGGGAATTTAGGAAGCAAAGTGAGAATAAAAAAGTATAGGGGACATGTCTTCCCTCCTTTACTCACCCCTCACCAATCTCTTACTCCCCCCCTTTGTCTTCTCCCTTACCTTTAAATCCTATTCTTTCCCTGCTTAACCTTTACCTCTCCCTTCTCTTTTCCTTTTTCTTAATCTTCCCCAATTCTTTCTCTCTCTCCATCTTTATACTTGCTTTTCTCCTCTCAGAAAGATCTTCTTGACCTCTCCCAAATGCTCTCCTGCCCTCTGTCTAAACCTTAACATTAACCTATCCAGTCCTTCACTTATTCTGTGCCCCATTAAGGATCAAGTCTTAGGGATTGGCTCCAATCAGGGACCTTCCAATAGTCAATATCTCAATTCTATTCCTGCTATTCCTCTTCTTGCCCTACCTCAGCTCTCAATATGTCAAATTTGGGAAAGAAGAATCTACTGGTGGCAGACCTAAAGGTTCTTCCTAGTATCTGTGTTCCCTCAGACTTAATAGGCTTTTCTCTCCCCATTCTTCTGGACTCCTACCCTGAGAACAGATTTATAGGGTGGTGGAATTAAGCCTCTCACTAAAGGTCATTGTCTCAGGGAAGGTTGTCTCCAGCCCTAATGTACAGTTGACCTCTCTCCTGTCCAGAAACTCTTGCCCTATTGTCCATCCAAAAGTGCCAGGGGAGGAAAGTAGGACTTAGCTCCTCTTGGGTCCTACTATCTTCCTATCACATGGTTGGGTCAAGGTCAGGGAACTTACTCTCCACCCAACCCTATAGAAAATCCACCAGTGATGAACCAGGTTCAGCTCTATTTTCCCCACTGGTAGACTCTGGTTCTCACTCTTGACTAAAGGGTGGAGGAAGGAAACTTGAAAAACATGGGACCTCTGCTCTTCTTTATGCTAGAGCTAGAAACAGAGTGGAAGGTGGCTCTTCAGATAGGCTGAGTTGGTTGTGATTTTTAACAGAACTAAACTGAGACCACCACTACTGACAAATGGTTTTCACCTTTCCCAACTTAGGCCAATGGCTACCACTATCTGCCAAGCTGGGAGCTAGGACTTGGGTCTTTTCTGCCCTGTATCCACCTAAGAATTATATGTTGTCAGGTTCAGCTAGGTGGCACAGTGGATAGAGCACAGGCCCTGGAATCAGGAGGACTTGAGTTCAAATCCGGCCCCAGACACATAACACTCACTAGCTGTGTGACACTAGGCAAGTCACCTAACCCCAATTGCCTAAAATAAATAAATAAATAAATAGAATTATATGTTATTGATGCACCCTGTTCTTCAGTTTCTTTCTTTATATGTGTACATGAGTCTTGGTCCATCACTGGGTGAGAAAGCAAGAACAAGTCAATAAGCTCCCCAGAGAGAGGTCCTGAAGGAAGTTAGGGAGAGGACTATTTGCTCAGCATCTTGGCTTTCATTAGTCCTGATTTCAGCCACCATTCAGCTAGACCCAGGCCGGCAGGGGAGGGACCTTGGAGACCTAGGATCTGGGGGGAGGGAAAACTCAGGTTCTCCTTCTGCCCACATCTGCTTATCAGGCAGCTTGGGCCTCATAGTTCATTCTGGTCTCAAATCCTGCCTCCCCCTGCAGATAGCCCCTCTGCCCCAGTCAATGTCAC
Source organism: Vombatus ursinus (assembly GCF_900497805.2). Lineage (NCBI taxonomy): Eukaryota > Metazoa > Chordata > Mammalia > Diprotodontia > Vombatidae > Vombatus > Vombatus ursinus. Next base: position 7,444,181 of record NW_020954553.1, read on the forward strand.
AGTCAAACAACTGACGGCCAACTCAGCTATGGTGAGCTGGGATGTGCTGGACGACGAGGTGGTCATTGGGTTTGCAATTTCTCAACAGGTAATATCAAACCTAGGGTAAGGTGGGGTGGGGGAGGTGTGAGGAAGGTGTGAAGGAGGAAGGGGAAGTGTGTTGCATGGGGTTGCATTGACTGACTTCTTTCAGTCACAGAGACTGGGCCTGCAGGTGGCATGTTGTGGGGAGGGAAGAATACATGGTAAGAATTGGGCAGTTGTCATGGGGAAGTGACCGGGTATGTGTGAGGGTGGGGCTGTTGTTGGGGTATAGATAGGGGGTTGGAGACAATGAGAGTACAGGGAAAAGGAAGTGGGGTTGCATGGAGAGAAGCTGGATGCAGTGAAATGGAAGGAATGGACAGAAACTGGAGGCAGTGGAATACTGGGGGAGGGGGTGGCAATGTAGAAAATGAGGAAGCAGTGGAGAGCAGTATGAATAGGACACTTCATGGAGTGGGGGGCCAGGGGGCCAGAGGCCGTATGGGGCTGCATGGACAGGGCCTAGAGGAGGTGGGCAGACAGCAGAGAGGGGCCAGAGAAAGTAGGAGCAGCAGGGACTGGACAGAGGGATTGGAGGCAGCTTGTAGAAAGAGAAGACAGAGTGGAGAGGGGCTGTACAGGGGTTCTGGCCTTTGCTATTGCAGAAGAAAGATGTGCGGATGCTGCGATTTATCCAGGAGGTCAACACCTCTACCCGTTCGTGCGCCCTGTGGGACCTGGAGGAGGACACAGAGTACATCGTTCATGTGCAGGCCATCTCCATCCAGGGCCAGAGTCCTGCCAGTGAGCCTGTCACCTTCAAGACCCCTCGAGAGGCAGAGAAGTTGGCCTCCAAAAACAAAGGCAGGAGCTCAAGGGCTGGGGTTAGGGAAAGAGTAGTTGAGGGAGGGGGCTGGAGGAGTGAGTAGTTTAGTGAGAACATGGCCTTGTGTTCTTCAGCCTTGAATTCCCTCAAAGGCCCTCTGGAAGGCACTCTAGTCAGTGGGGACCAAGGTTTGAGAAACTTGCAGGTAGGGCTCCAGTTCTGTTACAATGTGGAGGATGGGGCTGGAAGAAAAAGAACAAGCATTTGTACAGTGCCTACCATGTGGCAAGCACAGTGCTAAGTGCTTTACAGACATCCTCTCATTTGATCCTCACAACAACACTGGGAGGTAGACGCTGTTATTATCCCCATTTTACAGTTGAGGAAACTGAGGCTCAGAGAACGAAGTGATTTGCCCAGGGTCACATAGCTAGTAAATTTTCGAGGTTGAATTTGAACCCAAGTCTCCCTGACCTCAGACCCAGTGCTCTATCCACTGCACCACCAGTCCCTCTGGGACAACAGACTCTGGAGCCAGTCATTCTTACTCTTGTGAAATATAAGGAGACCACTATGTCTGAAGCTGAGTTGTCTGGAAAGAGCATTGAGCTTAGAGACAGAAGAGGGCTGAGTAGGAATTCAGTTGCCATTTCCTATTTGACTTTGGGCAAGGCAGGTCCCCTCTCTTCCCTGAGGCTGATTTTCTCCCCATCTGATACTGATAGCCCTGTTCTCCAGGGGCCTTTCTGAAACAAATCTCTCAAGTTGCCATTGCTGGCTTCCTGTGAAGAGGTGGTTTCCAGAGAGCCGGGCCTTTTAGCAGGGGATTTGCCCCCACAGGCAGGAGGGCATGTTGACATGTGGGGGTGAGGACTGGGGTTCAGTGTTCCTCCCTCTCCCCCACAGATGAGGTGACCATGAAGGAGGTGGGAGTGAAGAGCCAGCAGCTTCGGACAGGCGAGGTGCTCATCATCGTGGTGGTCCTGTTCATGTGGGCGGGTGAGCCTTCTGGCCCTGGAGAGGGAGAGCCTGGAAGGCTAGACCCCTCTGCCTTCCCTTTGGCTACATTACGGTCACTCAGGATCCCGTCTAAACCTCTCACCATAGGGCCCCTCTGCTTGGGAAAGGAAGGAGCCTGAGATTAGGGATGTGAGGGGAGTGTGTTATCCTGAAAAGAGCTTTGGCTCAGTCGGGAGACCTGAGCTCAAAACCTGGCTCTTAGACTTGCTAGTTAGATGACCTTGGGTAAGTCACTTCACTTTTCTCTGCCTCAGTCTCTTCTTCTGTAAAATGAGAATAAGGACACTTGTACTGCCCACCTCATAGAGTTATCAATTCCATTCAATTAAATTCAGTGAGCATTTATTCATGTGTTAGGTTCTGGGGATATAAGACAAAAAAGAAACAGTCTTTGCTAGCAAGGAGTTTATATTCATAAGGAAAGAGTTCATATACCAGAAAGCACAGAAAGGTTGAGTTCGTGGTGACGCTAGTGGCGATCTCTGAGAGAGGGCGCCAGAATGCTGCATGAAATTCTTCCCAGGACACCCCTGGGGGGGCCTGGGTCCCTGATCCTTTGTCTAGTCTTTCCTCTGAAGCCAGAGCCGTGGATCTTTGGCTGCTACTACATCTGGGCTAGGAGATGCACGTTTGCAGGGGCTTTGGCCCTATTGCCTGCAACTTTCTCTCCCTTTTGGCCCCAGGCTTCTCCTTCCCCCATCCCCAAAAGGAGACTGCTCTCCAGAAGTCACCATGCAAGTGTACCAAGACTGCTCAAGCAGACAGTCTCTTAAGTGGGGGGAGGAAGAGAAGGAATAACAAGAAAACACTCCAACACACACACACACAGTGTCCCTCGGGCTGAGGGCTGAGACCCTTGCTCTGGCCTCTCACTGCTCTAACCTCAGCCCTCACCTCCCCAGGTGTCATCGCCCTCTTCTGTCGCCAGTATGACATCATTAAGGACAATGAACCCAACAACAAAGAGAAAGCCAAGAGCGCCTCGGAGAACAGCACCCCAGAGCACCAGGGCGGGGGCCTCCTTCGAAGCAAGGTGAGGGTGCCCTTGGGGCCTGGCTCCCTCTCTGTCCCAAGGGCCCTGACAGTGGGGGGAAAGTGGGCCTTGGACAGCCCATTCACTTCCTTGGGGATGTCCCCAGGGTCAGCTTGGGGCCTGGTGCTGCTACAGCTGGACGGAGACCAGCTTGGCTGTAGCCCATGTTCCAGGGGAATCTCCAGATTAATTTTGGATCCTCTCCTTTCTCGGGGTGCCAAAGGCCAGTGCTATTGAAGGGAGGGGAAGGAGGAGGAGGAAGAGGAGGAAGAGGATAGGGGAAGGAGAAGGGAATTTCTGGTTGGATGAGGTACCAATCTGGGAAAGCTTCTGCCTGACTGCATGGCCTTGGGCAAGTCACTTACCATGTTTGGGCTTTTATTCCCTCCTCTATAAAACAGATATGAAAACCTCTTACCTACTCATTGGGCTTTGAGCACCTGGGAAGAACAGAACTAGAAGACCATTGTTCTGATGACGGTCATTCAGCTCCTGGTCCTCTCCATCTCCTCTTCTCTCTACGCTATCAGCCTTCTCACCTCCCTACCCCCAGAGCTGGGTTTCCTCTTCTCAATCCCTGCTTCCAGCATTTCTCTCTCCAGTGTGCTTTCCCTGAGAAGCAGCATCTCTCTGTCTCTCTGTCTCTCTCTCTCTCTGTCTCTCTCTCTCTCTCTCTCTCTCTCTCTCTCTATCTATCTATCTATCTATCTATCTATCTATCTATCTATCTCCATACTCACCAGCTCCAAAAATCCTCTCAATGGATCTAGTTGTCATAGGTATGCTGAAGCTCCAAGACACCAAGGACCAGTTGGAAAGATTGTAGTGAGGGGTGATGTTCATTGTCCTTGGGAACCCAAGAAATTGGGGGAGGCTACAGGCCAAACAGGAGGCTGGGAAACAATCAGGAGACTCCAGCATGTTCACGCTCTGGAGGGACTGGCTGGTTCCCAGCTTTCCAGTCCCAGAGGTCCAGGCTTCAACAAGGGTAGCCTGTTCCCACCACCCCCATAGGTACTCCACCTCTGACTTCTCACCAGCTCCAAGCCTACTAACTAGGCTTGGCAATTCCTCCCATTTTTCTCTCCCCACCTCCCAAATCTAAGCTCTTTATGACCATCACTGAAGCGTGACTGGCTTTCTGCAGGGAGACAACCAACATTTCTCTTTCCTTTTCCTTTTCCCTCTACCTCCCTGTACCCCACTCCAAAAAGCCCTGGAAGCAGGGAGAGGAAGGACTGTTCCATGGTTTGGGAAAGCATTCAGCTGGCTGCATGCTCCACTCCTGCCTTCCACCTCCATTCCTGCCTTCCACCTCCTTGTCCTATAATGGAAAAGGCAACTGAACTTTAAAAAAATTCAAAATCCTGATTTAAAAAAACAAGCCCAGAACCCAGCCCAATCACCAACTATTAGTATCTCCTATATGGAACCACAACACCTCTGACACAGTGCCCACACAAGCCAATCTTGTTTTTGCTTTCTCCTCTTTCCCAGACCACTTTCCCCTTTTGGAAAATGCACAATGTTTTCAGTCTTTCTGCATCCATGCCTGCTAGACTGAAAGCACCTAGAACCTAGCTAAGCCATGTTCCTCAAATAACTTGACAGGGAAGAGTAGGGCTTACAAGCTGGCAGTGATGCAGCTGCCTCCCTGCTTCTTCTCATCCAGCCATTATCAACTCTGGTTGGTTTGAGTGTGATGCACAATTTCCAAGATGATGTGTATGACACTCTTAGACTCTGTTCCAGTGAGTCTGAGAATGCCCCCATGGGACCTGGTCCACCTCTCATCACTCATTCTCCTATCTGTCTTCCTATGCCCTGCATCAGCTTGGTTCCTTGTGTCTAGTATGAGATGATGAGAGTGGGGTCAGAATCATTTTCAGAACTCTGATAGAGTTTTATCAATGATGGATCTAACAAGTGTCACCATTATCTGTTCACATCTGAACCTGGGTGGTTATGGGAGAATCCTGACATTGAGCCGATCCTGCTCAAAGACGGTTGGCAGAACCGATAAGTTCTCTAGCTGATTGAGCACCAAGACGGGCAGGGCAGGGCAGGCCTGGCCACTTTCTCTCTTCTGGGCATTTCTTCAATTCACCATCTCATCCAGGACTCTATAAAAGCCAATGGAGACCTTATATGCTGCTCTAGGTCCTTAGGAGAGTTCGGCTAGGAAAGATCTCCCTACTGCCTCTTTCTAGTGAGGAGGGATGCTTAAGAAGAGACTGGTGACAGAAGAAGAATTAGAAGGTAGTATAAAAAGCCTGATCTTCCCAACTCATGAAGGTTCATGACATGAAGAAAGACTGGTCCCCACATCTGCTACCAGAGAATGAATATGGGACCCTGAGATCCAAGAAAGAACACCAGCACCCAGGCCATAGCACCTCTAGCTGCTGCAAGCAGTGACAGTACCATCTTGCCATCCCCACCCCCCATCCCCAGGTTCCCACTAGCCAAGATCAGCCACCACCTCATTTTCCCATTCACTTTCAAATGGGTGACCAGGGGAGGCGGAAATGGAGTGAAAGGCTGAGCCCCTCCACATCGAGGGCTTCCCCACCACACCAAGAGAAGAGCCTCTCCATCTGTCTCATCTTGTGACTTCCATCCTTGCTGAATGGGGCTTCCAGCCAAGGCTCCTTAGAGAAGAGGTCTTTACCTCCGGTACTGTTAGAGCAATAACCAATTTTTAATGTAAAATAAAAAGGAAAATGAAAAGGCAGTTTGTTGTCATCTGGTCCATGCCCTGGTGCTGCCCTTGACTGTCAGTGGCTGGTGGTAAGCCAGGGTGTGTCAAGGAGGATATGGGGAAGCTGCTGGAGGAGGGGGGGAAGCTGGGAAGGAATGGCTTCCCTCCCTCCCTCTTGGCCTGAAGCTTTTTGAGAGATAGACGCCTGCTAGCCTAGCCCGTGCTGGAAGAGAAATTTTGAACAGATGGGGGTGCCATGCAGGAAGAGAAAAGAGCTGCTCTGTTATCATCTTCCAGAGGCTCCCCCACCCCCACCCAAATTCAAGCCCAGTAGCCTAGCTGCAAAAAACACCCAGCTTAGGGCTGCTGGATGAGGTTCTTCTGGTGCCTTTAGATAAAACATAGGAGCTGGATGGGGAAATGCAGAGTGCTTCCTTTTTGGGATGTAGGTCAGTACTTCCTCTGGCCTGGGTAAAAACAATTCTCCCATCTCTCCTGGGCAGCTGCTTTCTCTGGTTCAGACTTCCCAGTGGGGTGTTCTAGGCTATAAAAAGAACATTATGATGTCCCCTGACAGAAGGCTGAAAGGTTCGATAATAACTCTTATTAGGTGAGGAAAATACCGGGGTTCTCATGGTCCTGCCCTAAACTGAAACCAGGATGGAACTGAAAAACCACATAGGTCTGTCCTAAGGGATCTCCCCCTTCTGGGAAATACTGGGGTAAGAGGGACGGGACAGAATCCTTCTGAGGCTGATCAAGGTGGAGGGATGAGGCAGTCCACCCAGAAGCTGAGGAGGAGAAGGGAACAGTGCTTTCAAAAGCTCTCAGAAGGGGGCAGCTAGGTGACGCAGTGGAGTCAGGAGGACCTGAGTTCAAATCTGACCTCAGACACTTGACACTTACTAGCTGTGTGATCCCAGGCAAGTCACTTAACCCCAACTGCCTAGCAAAAAAACAAACAAACAAACAAAAAAGCTCTCTGAGGACCACCTCATGCTGCAGGGAAGTAAGGGGAGGAATACCAGCAGCTCAGACTCAGCGTTCCTATTTAGCAAAGGAGACTAAGAGGACTGGTTCTTGGGAACCTGGAACTGCTGTCTCCATTCTGCTCAACAAATCTCATGTTTATATAATAATTTAAAGTTTGCAAAGTGCTTACACATATTATCTTGTTTGAGATGTTGTATCCTCATATAAACATAGTATTCAAAATAAAATGTAAGCAGCTTGAGGGCAGTCCCTGGTACTTAGTAAATGCCTAATTATGGCTTATTGGATTGGTTTGGATTGGGCTTCACAACAACCCAATGCAGTGACTATTGCTGGCATTATCAGTCCCATTTTATAGATGAAGAAACTGAGGCAGAGATTAAGTGACTTGCCCTAGGTCACAGAGCTAGTGTCAGAGGCAAGATACAAGCCCTCAGCCTCACTACAAATCCAGTACTCAAGTCCTACACATGAGTTCAACCAAATCAAACACATGAATACAAGGTCTAAAAGGCAGAACTAGGGAAAAGATCTGGGGTTCTTACTGGACTGCAAGATTGATGAATCAACAGTATAACTTAGCAGCCAAAAAAATGCTCATTATGATCTCAGGCTACATGGATTCATTTATTTAATTTTTTTAAACAAATGTGTTGAGAACTTCTTTTTACATCACTTTTATTTCTCTTCCTGACTCCTTCCTTCATTTCCCTCTACCCTATCCAATAAGTCATCCCTTCAATAAACATTTATCAAGCATCTAAAACGTATCTAAGGATACACATTCCCTACCTTCAAGGAGTCCATATTCTACAAAGAGCAAATATAAGAACATTTGAAACAGAGGAGGACATTAACAACCAGGAAGAACGCAGTGAAGGCTTCATGGAGGAAGTGGCCCCTCAGCTTAGCCCTGAAAAGAACATATGTCCAGAACAAGGACATCAATGTCCCATTCTCTTCTGCCCTGGCCAGAATCCATCTATACCATTGTGTTCAGTTCTGGGACCGCCTTTTAGGCAGGACATTGACAAACTGGAACAAGCCCAGAGGAGGACAAGTGGAATGAAGAGGGAACTAGAAACTAGAATCATAGAATCTGAGAATTGGAAGGCCATGTAGTCAAACCTAGTCACAAAAGGAACCCCCACTATAACATACTCAACAAGTGGTTGTCTAGTCTCTACTTGAAACATCCAAGGAGGGGGAACCCACCAGCTCTTGAAGCAGCCCATTCCACTGACAGACAGCTCTCCTTGCTGGGAAGATTCTCCTTGACATCAAGCCTTAATTTGCTCTAGTAATTTCTGTTCATTGTTCCTTGTTCTCCCCTCTGGGGCCAAAAAGATTAAATTTAATCCCTCCTGCCTTTCAGATGACAGAATGACAACCCTTCAGATATATGGCTATTATATCCTCTCTGAGTCTACTCTCCTGCAAGCTAAGCATTCCCATTACCTTCAACCCACACTCACAAGGCATGGACTCAAAGTCCTTTGCCATCTTCATTGCTCTTCTATGACTATTCTCCAATTTAGCAACATCCTTTAAATGATGCTGCCCAAAACTGAACACAACATGCCAAAAGGGGTCTGATGATTTGTGGGATGAAGGAATGGGAAGGATATGTTTAACCATAAGAACAAAGAAAAGAAGAAGGAGGAGGAGGAGGAGGAGGAGAAGGAGGAGGAGGAGGAGGAGGAGGAGGAGGAGGAGGAGGAGGAGGAGGAGGAGGAGGAGGAGAAGAAGAAGAAGAAGAAGAAGAAGAAGAAGAAGAAGAAGAAGCAGCTGCATTTCTATAGCCCTTACTATGTACCAGGTACTGTGCTAAGCACTTTACAATTACTATCTCATTTGATCTTCACAACAACCCTGAGAGGTAGGTGGTGTTTTTATCTCCATCTTACAGTTGAGGAAACTGAGGCAGACAGGGGTTAAGTGATTTGTCCAAGGTTACCCAGCTAGTGTTTTGAGGCTCTGTCCACTGTGCCACCCAGCTGTCCTAAGTGAGGTTCATTGAATTTTCTTTCAAACCTCCATGACTCTTAAAATAATCCAACCTTACATTTCTTCTTACAGCAAGGGCAGTAGTGCTCAGCTCAAATTCAAAAGCAGGGAGAGCATGGTTCCAAGCACTGTGTGAGTTTAGAGACATTGCTCTCATCTGGCTGTACTCCCATAGCTCACCTATATTAGGGAAAAAATCACCCGCTGTTGGAACTTGGTCTATTCTATCTTATCTTGGCCCCAGGGCTCACACTGGAACTCAAGGGCCAAACAGGGTATACATTGCCCCTACTTAAAAGGTGCTGGATTTGGAGTCAGAAGACCTAATAGGGATAATCTGGAGAACCCCCGATCTGCTGGACTGGGGCATCTCCCAAAGAGCTAAGCATATGTATTTTTGCTCTGTGGGAAGCGATGCATATACACCTCTCCGCCCTAAGGAGCAACCAGGAGTTGCTGGTTTCCAGAGTCCTGTAGCAAGGACTAAGAAAGGTATCCCCATCCAGGAAATCAGATCACCCTTGTTATACTTGAGTTCAAATCCTGGCTCTCATTCACTAGCTGTGTGGCTTTGAGCAAATCACTGAAAATGCTTCCTCATAGGTCAAATGGGGGGTTGGACTGAATGATCTCTAAGGTCCCTTCCAGCTCTAAAGTCTCTCATCCTTTGACCTCCAGACTAGACTTGGCCTCACCTCAGTGAAGTCTGTGACTCATGCTGAGAAGTGAAGAGGTGGCAAAGAGGGAAAGGAGATCGGATGCAAGCAGCAAGCAAGGGTGAAAGACATTCTAGAGACTAGAATAAGGCTCGTCATCTAGAGTGAAATGAGAAGCCAAGGTTGCTTTTCCTTCCTTTCATGGAGGTCAACAAATAATTTTATCCTTCTCAACTAAATTCTAAAACAGGAGGGCTTTAGAATCATCCTTTCTTTGGATAAAAATGAAAATATGAGGTTTTCACCACTTTCTTCCTTAAATGCCTAAAGACCTGTTCCTCACTTCTTACCACTACAGACCACTCAATTGCTAGTTTCTACATTAGTCCTGTCTGCCTGCACCCTGTGTTCCTTGTGTCTAGTATGAGATGATTGGGCTGAGGTCAGAAGTTTTTTCAGAAAACTAAAGGAAGAAGGAACAAAAGACCTGAGACAGACCTAATCCAGTCTCTTTCAGAGTTCCATCAATGTCGGCTCTAACAAGTGACACCATATTTGTTGAGGTCTGACAACTGGGTGGTGACATGAGATTAGCAGCCCTGAGCTAACCCTGCATTGGACGGCAGCTGGCAGAACTGATCTGTTTGCCAGCTGTTCAAGCATGAAGGAGGGGCAGGGCAGTCTATCCCCTCTTTACTGGGTTTCCTTCAGGCTCCACTTGATCAGGACCTTGGAACCTCAGAGGTCAATATATTAAGTTAACCCTTTCTAATCTTAGGAGAATATTTAAAAACAATTTTTTTTCATTGATACAATTTGCTTGGACACATCAATCAGCCACTTCCCAATAAAGAACACTCCTCCCCCTTCCCACCCAAGTATCTTTGGAATCATTTTGTCTACTCTCATTTTCTGAAGTCAAGAATTTCTCAGATGCTTCCTCAACATACAGCATGAGCTCTCAAATACTAGATGAGTACAAGCTCTGGGTGCCTATCAAAAGGCAATGCAGTATAATGGAAAGAACTCTGGATCAGGAGCCAGGAAAGCTGGGTTCTAGTCTGGGCTGTGATAGTTACCAGATGGGTTCCCTGGAACAAGTCACAAACCTTTCTGAGCTTCAATCAATCCTATGTCTAAAATAGTTTCATTTTTTTAACCTGATATCCCTAGCACCTGGCACATAGTAGGGACTTAAATGCCTGTTGAATTGAATTGAACTGTATCCTAGGGCAAGTCACTTCATCTCTCTAGACTTTATCTTCCTCATTTCTAAAATGGGATTGATAAGGCTTGCAAAATGGAGCTTTGTGAGGAAGACACTTTGTCAATCTTAAAAGGTTACAGAAATGTGAATTGGGTTATTACTGCTTTTCCAGCCTGGAAAGACTTCAAGTGCAGACCTGGTCTTTGTACCTGTTGTCTGAGGACCACCCAGACAAGTTCAGAAAGGCTTAGCACCAAGGGGTTGACCACTAGGGGGGAAAATTAGGGTGGGGATGGGGGAGGTTAGGGAAGTACAGCAACTCAGGAGACCTACTAAAGTAGGGGTTCTTGACCTTTTTTGTGTTATGTATATCTCCGACAGTCTGGGGAAGCTTACAGACCCCTTCTCAGAATGTTTTTTTTAATTTTATTTTTTTCCATTCCAAATTCTTTCCCTCTCTCCAACAGCCCCTCCTCATTGAGAAGGCAAGAAATACAATATCCATTATACATATGGAGTCATGCAAAACATTTCCACAGTAGCCATGTTCTGGAAAAAGAAAAAGCAAGAAAAATAAAGAGAAAAAATACTTCACTCCACACTCTGAGTATATCAGTTCTCTATCTGGCAGTAGATAGCATTTTACATAACGAGTCCTTTGGAATTATGGTGGATCAGTGTGCTGATCAGAGTTCCTAAGTCTTTCACAGTTGATTATCTTGACAATATTGCTGTTACTGAGTAGATTGCTCTCCTGGTTCTGCTCACTTCATTTTGCATCAGTTCACAGAAGACTTTCAGGTTTTTCTGAAACCATCCCCTTTGTCATTTCTATAGCACAACCGTACTCTATCACATTCACATACCATAACTTGTTCCGCCATTCCCCAATTGACAGGCATCCCCCTAAGAATGTTTTAAATGCATAAAATACAAAGGATTACAAACAAAACCAAGGGCTAATTAAAATAAAGATGGAAATTTTTTCATATTCAAGTTCAAGGATTCCCTGAAATCTATCTACCGACCCCTTTGTGGACCCCAACTTAAGAACCTGTTTTACACTGTCCTGTTTTCCTCTTTGGGTGAAGTTGGGCGTGATTTGGGGACCCAAATGTAGACAAGATGTCTAGATCATATATGAGCACCTGTTCTAAAGGTATGGAGAGTCCATGATCTATGTCAAGTGGGAAAAAGGGCAGTCTCCATAAGGATGAAGTCATAGATCCTTGAATTATGGAGACTTAAGCAAAGGAAATATCCTTTAACAGGTGCTAGAGGGTGACAATTGAAGAATTATAATCTCCTCCTGGAATCAAGTTCCAATTGTCACTTGGGGGTGGGTGGGGAGAATGTAGGCAGTGAAATGATAAGACAGCAGTTTGCTAAGAAATTCCACTAGTGACCAGCTGTGACAAGAGGAAATCTCTCTCCCAACAGGTGCTCTGGCCTACAAAGGCAGTAAGCTCTCTCTAAAGCTGGCTCAGTAATCATCTCCCTTTTGTCTCAAAAGTTGGGAAGAAAATTTTGCCCCCTGCTATGTTTGTGGGGATGGGGTGTGGCTCTTCCTTGGGTGAAGATGCTGTGCTGGGTAATTATGCCCCCAGTTACAAAGGATTAGCTTATTCTGCTGGGAGAGGGTAAATCACCCCCACCCCCACCACTACTGAAACGGATACTCCCTATTCCAGCACAACGCTCTTAGCATCACAGAGAGGAGCGATGGACTTTCCAAGGCCTCCAAAGCTAGACCTGGCTGACCCCTAGAGCTGTGCATGATGTGCTGGTACCTTGCGGACCCCAGGTTCCATGCTACTGTGGATAGATCCATGAGCTCATCAAGGTGGATGCTCCCCGCAACAGTGCAGGTCACACAGTCTCTTTACCGTCTCCCCATCTTATGCAGCTCCTGCCTCGGTCATCTTCTGAGCCCTCTGATGTTTACTGATACCAATGTAGCACTTGGGTTATACAGCCGCTCTCTTTCACTGTGAATGGCCCACCTCCTTTTCCAGTCACACATATCTTTGATAATATCTTCTCTGAGACACGTCGCTGTTGGCAGCCTGCTCACACTGACCATGAGTCTTTCCATTGCCCCTTAGAACCCTCATGGCACAGTGGATAGAACACTGAGGCTGAAGTCAGGAAGACTTGAGTTCAAGAATCCCGCCTCAGACACATACTAGCTGTGTGACCCTGGGCAAGTCATTTAACCCTGTTTTACTCTGTTTTCTCATCTGTAAAATGGGAGATAACTGCCTCTACCTCGCAGGGCTGTTGTAAGGATCAAATGAGATATTTGTAAATTTCTGAGCACAGTACGTGGCACATAGTAGGCAGTATATGTTTATTCCCCTCCCTTCACCTCGCCACCCCCCCCACCCTCCCACCCCTGCCATTTTGATTCCCTGAGATCTTGGGCTTCCACGAAGGGCAGTCACATAACCTTACAAAGAGAACAGGCTGGTGTTAAAAAGATGGGCTTCTGCAGCAGTGAGTAGTTTAGGATTACCCAGTGCAATAGGATTTAGAGTGAGAAAGGACTTTAGAGATCCTTTAGCCCACCACCTTTGTTCAGCCAATTAAGGAAAGGAGATGATGAGGTGACCCAGGGAGTGACTCCAGACTCTTTCCTCTATGCCACGCTGCTCACTGACCCTCCCAAGAAGAGGAAACCGCAATGCATATAATACACATGATACCAAGGGCACACACAGTTACTGACACCAAACAGCAGCACATCTAGAGAACTCCCAGAAATGGTAAAATCCATACCAGTCAAAACATATGGTACGAGAGGAAAGGCTGCTCCCACTTGTTGCTATTTTATTTTCTCTGCATGAAGCAGAGCTCTTAAATAACAGCTAAGGAATGACAGCTATTGTTGCTCTCTGAAGCCCTTACCCCAGGGCCACCTGGAAGGAGCCTGGGCACACAATGCAATAGGCATTAGATAAGGAATTCAGGCTCTCTCTTTCATCCACCCCCATCCACCCGGGATAGGCTACCCCAGAGAAAGGGCTTCACACAATGAAAGCGCTTAATAAACGGCTTTTGCATCGAAATTGCTCATCCAGCTTGGCCCCACTGCTAAGAGAAGAGAAAATGCACTTTACTCCCTTCACTGCAGAAACAGAGGGCTAGGGATGTGGAATGTTGCATACACTACCAGCCTTGATTTGTTCGCTTTGCTGAACTGATTTTTTTCCTTTCTTTTTAAATCTTTGCTATAATGGCTGAGTGGGTTGCAAACGAGAGAAGGGGAGAGGAAGAGATCTACTTTGAAATTAATGGGTAAAGGGGCAGCTAGGTGGCACAGCGGATAGAGTGCTGGGCCTGGAGTCAGGAAGACTCGTCTTCCTGAGTTCAAATCCAACCTCAGACACTGACTAGCTGTTTGACCCTGGGCAAATCACTTAAACCGTTTGCCTCAGTTTCCTCATCTGCAAAATGAGCAGGAGAAAAAAATGGCAAACCACTCCTGTATCTTTGCTAAGAAAACCCCAAAAGGGGTCACAAAGAGTTGGACGTGACTGAAAAACGACTAAACGACAAGAATGTGATGTAAAAACAAAAAACATCCCAAAAATAAAATATAAAAAACAATCGCATGTTCAGTCATCTCAGTGGTGCCCAGTATATGGTCACGGCTTTGCCCAATCCAACCTGTTTCTCCTTCTGATTCCTCTGTTTCTGCCAGCAGCACCACCAATCATCTTATCTCCTAGGTTCAAATCTTTGGGGATATCTTTTGACTGTCTCCTCCCTATCGGATCAGCTAGTCTTTACAGTTTCACTCCTGAAACCTCTCCTATTCCATCTCTCTTTCTCTATTCTCACTAATAATAAAGTAGGACAGATCCTCCCATAATCTGGCAGTAATCCATGCTAGCATTCTCATATTGCTCCTGTCCACACAAACCAGATTAACCTATTCCCTGAAAGTTCCCTGCATTTTTCCACTCTTCTGTCTTTGCTCGCTGTTTCATATGCCTGGAATGTCCTTCTTCCACCTCTCGGCCAAGTGTATTTCTACACATTTTTAAGACTCAGCTCCAATGACACCTTCTCCAAGAAGCCTTCCCTGCTCCTCTGCTGGCCACACACTTTATTTCTGCCCCTTTGAGGATGTGCAGTTTCATCAATGCCAATGCTCCCTTCACCAAGTTAGACTACAATTCCCTTCCAGACCTGGGTTGCATGACAGAAAAGTCCCCAGTGTCGGCAAGTCTCTGGTGGTGAGCCTCAGACAAAAAGAGTTCATCTGTCTTTACTTGAAACTCTTCCTGCTTTGGTAAAGACCAAGTTAAGAGCTTCAGCTCCAGGGTCATCTCTCCACCACAATAGGGCATCAAAAGGCTTAGTATCAAGGAGAGTGTTATAAGACTTCTACTAGATCGTGAGCTCCATGAGGATAAGGATTACATTTTAACTAAACTTTAAATCTCTTCCAGTACCTACTGCACATTGTTCTGCACAACAGGATCAAACAACATATTTGTAAAGCACCAGCTCAGTGAATAGCACATAGAAAATCCTTAATAAATGTTTGTTCTCTTCCCCTTCCCTTCCGGACAAGATTTTCTAACCGAACTGACTTCCATCCATCTCCCAAAAGAAGCAATGCATTGAAATGTGGGCTTCCTTCTTGTTGATGGTGATACGGCATGAGGAGCTCCTCTTTCAAGACCCCACCCCCCATTTCAGACAGGAACACCAAGATTCTGGTATGGGCAGAAATCTGACCTTTCCTCCCACCTCAACCAACCACAGCAGCAGCAGGAACGTGATCCATCCTGTCAAGTTCTTGATGTGTACCATACAGAGGTTCAAATCCTCATCAGACTGAAACATTCCTCCAAATGAAGCAATGCCTTTTTCAACACTATAATTTACCCTCAAAGAATCAGGAGTAGCCACTCCCACATCCCTGGCAACATCGTTCTAGATAGATGTACTACAAGAAAGCCGCCACCCCCTCCTCAGCAACGACCCCTCCAGTTGACTACCCATGCTGTGCGGTGCCATGAAAGGTCCTATGGCCCTAACTAGCCACACCACACACAGCACTGGCCAGGAATGTGCCTTTGGATGTTTGACAGCAATTAACTCAATTTCTATCAAAGAAAAGAATGTGCTTAAATGGGTAGCTTTCAAAGTAATTTCAGTCTTTCAGTCATAGGGTTCTTTGGGGCTTACATTGGATGGCGAGCTAAAATGTGAATCAGGTTCTAAACTGAAAAACTGAGTCAATACTTTTTTTTTTTGCTTTGTCAAGCCCAATGGCAAGAGCTTCTTCATGAGGGGATGTTAAAGTGGAGTGATCTCCATGCCTTACTTTTTACTGGTGCAGGAGTTCCAGAATATAATCCCTCCATGCCCTCTTGTTCTCATCTTTAAAGGGGAGCAACAGATAGTTGGCATTTCATTTGAGAAACATCTTACAGTTTCACTGGAAGCTGGGTGGGGCGGAAGAGGTAAGACAGCTAGATGGTTCAGTGGATAGCGCACTGGACCTGAAGACAGGAAGAAGAGTTCAGATGCTGCCTCAGATACTTCCTGGGTGACCCTAGGGAAGTCACTTGGCCTCTTTCTGCCTCAATTTCCTTAACTATAAAACAAGGATAGCATCTTTTTATAGCACTTACCACCCAGGCTTGTTGTGAATACCAAATGAAGTATTTGTAAAGGGCTTAGCATAGCGCTTCAGACATAGTAGGCACTTAGTGATTGTTCCCTTAGTGGACTGCAAGTTCACTACAGCTATAAAAACTAATGCAATCATAGGCTGTATTGAGAGGCAAGATGACCAAGTCTGGGAAAGGGATAGCCCCATCACACTCTGCCTTGGTTAGACCACATCTGGAATGCAGTCAGAGACAGACACCACATTTTAGGAAAACTGGGAGTGTCGAGGGAGACAGTGCAACCAGGATGAAGTTCAAAAGAAGTGGGGCTATTTAGCCTGGAAAAATTGGGGGGAAGGGTCTTCAAAGTATCTGAAGGGCCTTCGAATGAAAAAAGAACTGTTCTACTTGGCCTCAAGGGACAGAAATATGAATAATGGGTACTACTTGCACAAACTTACTCAGGCTGAATACAAGCAGAACTCCCTAATCAATCAGAGCTACCCTAAAGTGGAATGGACTGCTTCAGATAGGAGTCGGCTCCTCCTCCATAGGCCTCTTCAGACAGAAGCAGACTGACCGCATGGGTAAAGTCTGAGGCGGGAGACTGAACGTCCGATTCAGAGAATGCCTCCTAGGCCAGTCTGGCTAGGCTGGAGGGTTAAATCGGAAGGTCCCCATCATCTCTACCAGTTCTGGGATTCTATAGTCTGACCTTTCTCTCCCATTAATGAATACAAACAAAGAGGAAGGAGCATTAGGGTCCACCCAACTTGTTGGAGGCCTTTCTCTGCTTCTTCGAATGTTTCATGAGTAGCTAAGGTGGTACGCGAGCCAACTCTAATTCTTCACCCTCAAGACGCCTACTTTTCTGGTCATACATGTCCTGGATGACATCTCTCATGCACGTCCTCATATACAAGTCATTCCCTACCTCTTATACAAATAAAAGCAGCAACAACAGACTCATAAAATAATCTTTCTACAGAAGTAGTAGAATGTCATAATCACTGCTCTGTGATGAGAGGCGGAGGGGGCCTAGGTGTACCACATACTGAATGAATGAGGCAACTAGGAGCACAGTATATAGAGGGATGGGTCTGGATTCAGGAAGATCTGAGTTCGAATCCTAACTCAAACATTTATAAGTTAGGTGATCCTATCTAATTACTTAATCTGCCTGCCTCAGTTTCCTCATCTGTAAAATGGAGATTCTAAGAGTATCTACTTCCAAGAGTTGGTGTGAGGATCAAATGAGATATCTGTAAAGTGCTCTGCAAACTTTAAAGTGCTATTTAAATGTAAATTTTCATTACTATTATTATCATTATCATCACTATTATTATCATTATTATTACTGCCATGGACCATGAGACCCTGGTGAAACCACAATCTGAGCCTTTTTTTCTCATGTGAGATATAATTGGACTGGAATACCAGGTATTCCCCAACTCTTTTCTATAATTCCTTAACTTAACTCACAAAAGTTAACACCAAATGTACACAAATACCAAACTTTGAAAATACAGATATCTACATCTGGAACACTTATGCCCTACCACCAACCTCATAATAGAACATGCTATGTTAAAGAATTTTCCTCGGTATTGTTTTTGCTTCATGGAATAACATGTTAATCGTTAGGAAACAGTCTTCTCTTCCAATCCAAGTTGGTTAAGTGCCAAAGCTTCGGAAAAACAGGATTATTTAAATAGAAAAGCCATGTGACTGTCACATTCTCTGGCTATCCCCTCATTCATCTGATCTGCCTAAGTAAGGCAAGATCTCCCATTACAGTCAGCCTGCCATAAAAAACCCTACAGCTGAGCATGGAATGGGATGCTTTTAAACTTAAGCCAAGAACTGCCCCTTCACCTTTCCGGAGGCAGGGTGCACTCAGTTCAGAAAACAGACTCCTGAAACAGCTGCCGGGCCTGCTCTTTCAACTGTATTTATTTTAACTTCTTTGTGGTCCCAAGGCAGTTATATTCAATGTCTCACTCACTATCAGTCTACTTCCAGGGCCATCCTGTGAAGTAAATCAATGCACAAACTATCAGTTCAATAAACTGATTTTGATTCATTTTGTAGGCCAACTTGCCTTTTGTTTTCTAAGTTACAGAATCTGAACTAATTAAGGAAAGAATGAAGTCCTACCTGGGAAAATGGAAAAATACTTTCTAGGCTTGCTCCTTAAAATCTACTCTGTGGCTTACAAGATTAGTATGCCTGAGTAACTTTTTTCTAAACTGGGACAGGAATTCTGCCCCCACAGATTAAATACACACACACCAAGTCCAGGACCAGGTCAAAGCAAAGCCAAAAACAGGACCAAGGCTGGTTTAAAAGCAAAAACACAAACCCCAAGAATGCCACCACCCACGTAAGATGTGTATAACCTCTGCGGAAACAATAAGCACAGTGCAGACAATGGGCGACATTTCTAAGCCTAGGAAGGACCAAACTTGTCAATGTCACTTTGGGGAAGGTGGCTCAGTACAAGAGTCAGAAGATCTGGACTAAAGTTTTAGGCTCTGTCACTTGGGAACTACATGAGCAAGGTTAAGTCCCTTGGTCTCTCTGAACCTCGGTTTCCTCATTTGTAAAAGGAGAGGGCTGGACCAGATAAGAGGCAGGATAGCACAATGCAAAGAGCCCAATCCTATATTTGTCACTATGGACACGGCCTTAGGCAAGTCACTGACATCTGTGGGTCTCAGTACCTTCAATTGTAAAATGAAAGCTTTGCCGTGTGACCTTAGGACAAATTATTATAACCCTGAGCCTCAGTTTTCTTCATCCAAAAAATGGAAAGAATACCTGCAATACCTACTTCCACTGTTGTCATGAAATTCTGACAGCAAGATATATATAAAATAATGCACTTTGGAAACTCGATGGCACCACATAAAGATAAGCCATTATTAAAAGACAATAGACTTGTTATTCATTAAGACACTTGTCCAAATCATGTCTACGTCAACTAGAACACTGAACCCTAAGATCAGATACTGCCTGAGGCTTCTGATTTGATTTTTACCATATTAACCATTTTGGAAATCTATGTGGAGTATCTGCCTCCTTTAGGGAGAAAGGAGAATCACAAGGAGAATGTTGCTATGCTATCAGATGGGGTCAGTGTGTTAGCTGGTTTGGCTGAACCTTTTTTAACCAGTTGTTTATGCTCACATCCCTTTCCCCAAATTATCATGAATACATGCTTACAGGGAAGGAACTTTTTTATTTTGTCTTTGTTATGTCTTACACAAAATAGATGCTCAATAAATGGACAGACAAGGGAAGGCTCAAACTTTTTTGTAAACACCAAAGTGATTTCTCTGTGGACAGTGAAGTGCTATCTGCTGCATGGGACCTCCAGTTCCCCCCTAGGGCAGACAGACACACCAGGCCCTGGATTAGTAACTGACACTTGATAAGGAATCAAGGTAAACACCACAACAGCTTGTATTTAAAGCTGAGAAAGGTAAAAACCTACTGACAACTTTCCTTCAATGTGCATTTCTATTCTGTTTTATACAGTCAAGGTTCCAAGGTAGTCCTTCCACAGGACAACAGGGAAGCTGTGGGAATGCTCCAGGCAGAAGCCCTAGGTGGTAGCTACTGCATAAGGCAAAAAAGGAAAAATTCCTTAAGAAAGGAGATGCAACCAGGGTCCAAAGATATTGATCAGGCATTATTCCAGAGTTAGTCACAGGATGTAGGTGCAGGAAGTCTGCAAACACTGGCAAGCAAAATGAAATTGTTTAATGAGGAATGAAAAGCCGTAAGACAATAGTACAGAAAGGGGGGAAGGGGTGTGGAGCTCATACATTCACTCTATCATGTCCTTTCCATAGAACTTCTGCCTTACTTTATTCGATTCAAATGCCCTGGGTTTACTCACATACAAAATACTGATAGGTATTTTGAGTTCAAAAATTAAAAACTGATCCAGTCTGTTAGTTGCAGAGTAACTAAAGCTAATATACCCTTCCTTGTGGGCTGGTACTGCCACCTTTAAAAGATCTAAGAAGATCTTTTCTAGACACAAGTGGCTCTCTACTCTGCAGGGTAAGAGGTCACTCTGCTTTAGGCTGAGTGTTTTGGTCAGATACAAGATCTTCAGAGACAGCTGGCTTTGATCCAAAATAAATTCTTAAAAATACACAATAACACACCACCTTACTATGGCTAAAGAAAGTAAAAAGGACCTCATATAAAATAGATGAAGTCTACGAATGGGCACTTACAAAAGGTGACAAGACCTTTAAAAAAAAAAGTCTCATTAAAATAAAATTATTCAGATATCTCCAAAGCAAACAGAAAGGAACAAAAATTGCTCTGAGTACTGATGGGGTGGATGGTTTAGGGCAGCTCCTTCATAGGTGGGGGGATGAGACAAGTGACGTGTGCTTGTGCTGGAACTGATCAGCAAGGCCTTGGAACCGACGATGGCTTCTCAGGTTCCTGTCCACCCACTGAGTCAGGCTGTACCTCTGTAGGGGCTTCTGTCTGAATCGAGGGTAGTTTCTGCCAAGAAGAGAAAACAGAAAAGAAAAACAGTGAGAATGCTGTGTGTTGATATAGAGCTTTGTATTCAGAGAAGGCCAGCAGTCATTTCAGTGACCTCAGTAGTTCAGGAAAATTTCTGAAAACGACATTTTAATCGTTGCAATTAGACAATACTTCCCTCTCCAACACCATTTTTTGCTATTGTTTTTCGTACTTGTATAGTAAATACAATAGCTCTTTTCTCTCTCCTCAGAACCATTTAATTAGCACCTAGGCATTACGGTGATAGGTGCTACAGAAACACACAGATGCGTTTACTTTTTTACTTACTACATATAGTGGAAAACCAATACACAGACAGAGAAAGCATAAGGACATTTACAGCAATTATCTCTTTCGTTCCTCACATCAACCCTTTAACTCCAAAAGGATCTCGCTGTCTTGACACAGCTGAAGGTTGCATAGGACATAACAGTTAAAATTAGAATTTCCCAGAGAAAGTAAGTCATCATGTGAGCATTACAATGCAGGTTTAAGGATTGGCCAATTCACCGGATTGAAGCAAAGAGGCTCCATATTGTCCTTCTGTGACAAGAAAAAGAGTAGAAAGAACATTTCTGACTTAAGAGACAGAAGCCTAGATTCAAGTTCCTAATCACTAGCTATGTGACCTTAGCCAAGTCATTTAAGCTAAGCCTTACCTTAACAACCACAGCACTTGAATTAGGGATGGTACATGGAAAGAGTTTTAGAAAACCTCAAAATGTAATATAAATGTGAGCTATTATATGTAACATCAAGGAAAAAATATTGGGCTTGGAATCAAGAGACCTGGGCTCAAATTAGTGTTCTAACAAACTAAATTCTAACTTGCTAATGTATGACAACAGGCAAGTAGTTTATGTGAGTTTCTGTGTCTTCATCTGTAAATCATAGTAATAATCCATACTTACACTACTACTCCTTAGCACTGTTGTAAGCAAAGTGCTTTGTACATGATGGAGTACTAAAGGAAGGTGAACAATTATTATTTAAAAGTAAAACTCTAACCTCAGTATAATATTCTTTAAGACAAATAGCATCCAAAATCTTTACCCTGGGCTTATAGGATTTTAAAGCTGAAATAGACTTTAGAGATCCAGTGCAAACATTCTCACTTTATGTATTAGGGAGCTAAGACCTAAAGAGATGAAGCTAGCAAGCAGCACAGCTCGCATTCAAACCCAGGTCTCTCATTCCAAGTCAACAGGATTGCTACTACAGCCTCTTCCTTACTCAACTACATCCAATCGACTCTTCCTTCTTAGACTTCTCCCGTTTTTTCCTTTTTACTACCACAACAACCACCCGAATCTAAGCTCTCCTTCTCTGATCCATCTTACATACACATTAATACCAGATTCACAATGACATTCAGCTCATCAAAAAGAAACCTACCAGCTCCAGCTGAAGAAACATCTTTGGAGCATTTGTTCATATTTCTAAAAGCTCAGGGGCAGGAGGTGTTGAGCACAAATATAAATCAGGAAATGGCTTAGGTCAAATGGCTTAGTCTTTAAAATTAAGTTTCATTCAAAATAATAAAACTCAGCAAAAAAAGATATTAGGTGAGTGGCTACATTCATGCTCCAAAAGCCCAGCAATCATTATTAACACAAAGCATGATGAGGGTGTGCCTGTACAATTTAATGAGGACCAAGAAGCACCTAGAATTGGTTAGCTGAATGGATACCTCCTTCTCTAGGCACAGTGGGGAGCCCAGAGGACCTGAAAAAACAAAACAAGAAATTCAAGTCTACTCAATTAATGAATGAGGAAAAAGGAAAAGAAGAATGACCACACAGCCTAGACTAGGCCCATTCTAAGACAGGAAGCTAAATTAGGCGATTGCTGTAACTTCTCAATTCTAAATGTTTTCTATATCAAGCATACCTGAATAACTTGAAAACTTCCCAAGGTCCTTTTCTCCATCCAAATATTGCTACTTCTATATTACTCATGGGGCATCTTTTCATGTCAGACAAAGGCTGGTATCATCAAAAGAACAAGGAACAGAGATCAAGAGATCTGGGCTCCAGTCCCAGCTTTGCCATTAACTGACTGTCACCCAGTACACAGCTTCTCAGTCTGCTGGATGACATGAGCTCTAAGGTCCCTTCTGGCTTAGATCTCAACAGACTGGAGCACTAGGCCTCATCTAGCAAAATGCAATTATTACCTTTTGGGGGATGGGGTCTGTGAGCCCAGATGTGTAAGGACCTCCTGATGGAGAAGCCACCTCAACTACTACAGATTACCAAGAGCTCTTCTAGTTAATCTAAAAGAGTTCCCTGGGGTCATGAGACTGAAGGGACTTGTCCTAGGGTCACAAAGCCAGGATGTGGCAGAAGGATTTTCCTTACTCTGAGGCCAGCCTCTATGCACTATGCCACACTGCCCCTCAAGATGAAATTTAATACGGCTAAATACTAAATTGGATTTTAAAAAAAAATCAACCTGGGGTAAATATGGCCAGACAACAGCTTACATGACAAAGACTCTGGAGTTTTCATGCACCAGAAGCTCAGTCAACTTAAGTGTCCAGAGGAAGAGAAGTAAACATCCCACCTTCATTTGCCAAGGAGCACCAGATTTAAGAAGAGACATTGACAATCTAGACCCTGTCTAAAAGGGAGCAACCAGGATGGTGAGGGGACTGAGAACTATGTTAGTCTATCATCAGAATCAGACACAAGAACTGGCGACATTTAAGTTGGAAGAGATGATTTACACAGAAGAAGGGAAAGGGGAATGATAATTTTATTCAAATTTAATGAAGGGATGTCATTGGAGAAAAGAATTATACTTGTTTAGCCCTAGAAGAAAAAACTAGGATCTAAGGAATGACAGAAAAACCACTTTATAACCCTAGGAAAGTCGCTCTACAACTTTGTGACTCAGTTACCTCATCTAGAAAATGAGGTTATTAATATTTACATTGCCTATTTCATAATATTGTTGTAATACAATTGCTTTGTAAATCATAAAGTATCACAATAAATGCTATTAGTAGAATTTCCTAACAATTACAGCTAACCAAAATTAAAATAGAGTATGATAAATTTCCTATTCCTACAGATCTCCAAGAATAAGCTGGATGACTGTTGGGATGGCGCAAAAGAGAAATGAACTAGACAATCTCTGAGGTCTTTTCCAAATCCAAGGCTTGCTCTAAGATTTGACTATGATGAAATGCCAAGACAATTCTATCAACATTTTCATTATCATATTGCCCTAATTCAATGAGAAAAGAGAGAATCTTAAAGAATGCAGCTGAGTACGAGAGGCAAAAACTGGGGTAGGCATTCAAGAGACACAGACAAGACTGGGCTACATGAGGACAGGAACCCCACTTTATTTAGCCTTAATCTTTCTGCCCATGGTAAGCACACAGTAGGCACCTAAGAAAATAAAGTAAACATGAGTCTCCTTATCTTGCTGGATCATTGTTACCTCTCTTAGAATCACAGAATTTTACAGCTAGCAGTAGGTCCAGTCCAAGAAATACAAGGCCAGGGATTAAGCGAGCCAGGGGTAACTAGAAGCCAGGCTCTCCTAATGCCCAGTGTAGTGTTCTATCTACCACAGAACACTGCCAACAGACACACAAGAGGGGGTTAAGTGACTAGCTACAATGTTACCCAGGAACCAGACCACCCACATCTCCTGACTTGTGGTGCTGTTTTTTTAAAAAAAAATTTCTGATGGATGTGAGATGGCATCTCAGAGTTATTTAAATTGGCATTTCTCTATTCAATAGTGATTTAGAGCCTATGACTATCGAGAGCTCTGATTTCTTCTGAAAAATGCCTGTTTCCATTCTCTGACCATTTGTCAGTTGGGGAATGATTCTTTTTCTTAGAAATTGGCTCAGTTCCCTGAGAAATTAGACCTTTATTAGAGAAATTTGCTATAAAAATTTTTTCCCCCAATTTCCTACTTTCTTTCTAATTTTGGCTGGACTGTGTAAAATCTTTTTAATTGAACCATTATCCATTTTATTTCCCATGATCCTCTGCCTTGTTTGATCTTCCCTTACCCATAAATCTGACAGGAATTTTGTCCATGCTCCCCTAATTTGTTTTTATCACCCCCTTATATCTAAATCACATATCTAATTGGAGTTTATCTTTTTTTTTTTTAAAGGCAATTGGGGTTAAGTGACTTGCCCAGGGTCACACAGCTAATAAGTGTCAAGTGTTTGGCCTGAGGCTGGATTTGAACTCAGGTCCTCCTGACTTCAGGGCCGGTGCTCTATCTACTGTGCCACTTAGCTGCCCCTGGAATTTATCCTGAAACATGGTGAGAGATGTCCCAGCCACACTATCACAGCCATAGTCAAGTACCAAAACGACAGAATCTGACAGAGACTATTCTTTGACCACCAGACTATCTATACGCCTGTCTCCTCTGTCTTTCAATACCTTGGATGAACTTAATGCGTAGGCCTGAACAGACACACTATTCTCTGCTTGCAGCGAAGTCCCACCTTTCTCTTCCTCCAAATCACTTACTTACCTCATGGTGAGGTCTGACGGGTGCTGCCACCGCTGGTTCTGCATTTGATATTCCACATTAGCAACTTGGTCCATCAAGGCATATAACTCAGCTAAGGTACCTACAATGCACAAAAGTCAATATTTGGGGGTACCTATTTGGTACATCATCTGGGCTGGTATTCAGGAGGCAGGTATGTGGGAACCAGGTATTGCATCCAAGGGCAGTCAACTCACAGGATTATCATAAGGCTTATGCAGACACAGGCAACCAAGAAAATCATAAGCCAAGAGAGGATAAAGTTTTTAGTGATAGTCTAGTAGTGACTTCCCCAAATTATGAAACTTTGATAATATACATTAGCATATCAACAATACCTTGGCATTAACGCATTAGATATTTCTTTGAGGCCTATAATAATGTCTAAGAATTCTTCCAAACACACATCACTTTCTAGTTTTCAGGGGGAAAAAAACCAACAGTTAAATGAAAGAATCAGTCAATATGTAGGCTAAATATGAGTCCACAACATGACAAGGCCATCAAGAAAGCCAATACTATCTTGGGTTTCATTAAGAGGAATAAAGAGGTAACAGCTCTGCTGTCCTCCAAGCCAGGACACAGCTGGAATTTTGTATTCAGTTCTAGGTGCTACAATTTGGGAAGGCCATTCATAGCTGCATGGCATCCAAAAGAAGATAACCAGGATGGTGAAGAGTCTCAAATGTGTTAAGGGTCAGTTGAGAAAATGGGGGATGTTCAGCCTGAAGAAAAGAAGACTCAGGGGGTACATGACAGCTACCTTCGTGGATTTAAAGGACCGTCACATGGAAGAAAGAATTGACTTGTTCTGTGTGGCCTCAGAGTGCAGAACTAGGAGCAAAGAGCAGAGGCTGAAAAGAGACAAATGTAGACCTAATGTAAGGGGAAACTTCTCAATAATTTAGAGCTATCAACAATCTGCCTTGGACATCTGTACACACCCCCTCACGGGAGCACTTTCAGAACAAGTGAAATGATTTGTTGGGTACGTTGAAGGGAGGCCCTTTATTCAGGCGCACGTCGGGCTGGATGGACTCTGAGGTCCGTTCCAACTCAGATTCTGTAATGAATCTGTTCTCAAGCATGTGGTTACAAATTGTGCCTTCCCAATTGGGCAGAAATAGCCCTTTCAGAAAAATATCAACTCTTCCAAGGTTTCACATTGCAGTGATCCTGCCAAAACTTCGCCAAGGGAGATTTGGCAAAGTATGCACATCCTGGTGTCCAGGTCTCAAAATGGAACCGTTGACAGCTCCAAGACTGTCTCTGCAGTGCATGTCCCTTAGCCCACTCATCTCTCACCACCTGGTACTTCAGCCTTATTACCCCAGCAGCAGAGACGAAGGATACACTGAAAACCTCTCATGCTGAAGTTTATTCATCTCAAAATAAAGAAGGAAGAAAGGATGGCAGACCTAACACACTGGATTCTAAGATACCCGAACCATCCGGCAGCTAGAGGTGATAATTCAGCACATTCTACCTAAATTGGGACTCCTTGAGACCTTTCCTTACCATAAAAGTGAGACAGAAGTATGGTAGCTGGAGTCTATACAACCAGATTGATGAGTTTACAGTCAAACAGGATAATGTACAAATCAAAGAATTTGTCCTCTATCTAGTATGACTATATTTGACCATTATCTAACTGACTCTATGTCAAAGTTCTACAAAGACCCAGATAACCCTCAAATAATAAGAGAAGCAGACACAATTCGTGCTGGCTTTTTTTAAATTGCTCATACAGAATCAAGTGTTGACTGTGTCAAAAATTGAACTTATTCATTCCCTACGATAATGCCTTTCTATTCTACCCATTATCATCAATAACAGAACAGGCTCACAGGACTTCTCTGACTTTTCCACCAGGCCCTAGGAAGTCCCAGGAATTATTAGGATATCTTCATCATCCTCTTAAGATCTCATCAGTCCTGACACTCTACTTCATTACTACCCTCTGCCTCTCTGATTGGAGGGTTGGGTCATTTTTCCAAATTTGGTTGAGAGAATGAGGGATGTTTAGCCTTAAGAAAAGAAGACTCAGGGGGCACACAATAGCTACTTTCATATATTTAAAGGATTGTCACATGAAAGAGAGAGTTGACTCATTTTGCATTTTCCAAACTTTCACTTAAGGAGCTTAGATATATAGGACCTTCTCCTCCCCTCCTCCTTTTCAACTTCCTTTTGTGTACTTCCCCCATTAGATTGTAATCACTGAGGGCAGAGACTGTCTTTTTTCGTATCTGTATACTCAGCACTTAGCACAGAACCTGGCATGTAGTTGGTATGCAAAAAAAAAAAAAAGTTTACTGACTGATTGATTCACAGAATCTGAGAGTCTGAGGGGCCTTGAGCAGCCATAAATGAATGGAATCCCCACTATGATATCCAGCAAGTGGTCACCTAGCATTTGTCTGAAAACTTTTAATGAGGAAGAACCCACCACCCACCTCCTGAGGCAGTCCATTCCATAGGACGTCCTACACGTAAACTCCACCCCTCCCCTCCTCTACCTTTGCTCTTCAGTATTCAGAGAACAAACCCTGGAAAATGATGCCATCCAGTATCATCACAGGACCCTGGAAGATGGCAGCCCTGATCAAGTGGTACTCTCTCAGTCCTATGGCTAACAAATTCAGATCTCCGACTCAACTAATTACAGTTACTCCTTTCTCCCTTCTGAATACTAATCCAATTCAAAAATACTTTATTAAGGTCTACTATGTCAGAGGTACAGTGCGAGGCAATGGAGATAGAGATAAAGCAAAACAAACCAAAAAACCACTCTCTCTCCTCTGGAGAGCTTACATTTTTCTAGAGAAGGGATAAAACATGTAAACAGTTAAGTGCAAGCATGATAATTTGAGGAAGAGAGCACCAACAACTAGGGGAATCAGGAAAGGTTTGGTATGTGGACTAAGGTTGGAAGGAAGTCAGAGTTTTAGAGGCAAAGGTAAAAAGGCTGTATGTATCACCCTGTATTCAGTCAGTGATCATGTTTTGAGTCTGTTTTCACTAATCTCTTTCATGCACTCTCTTCTCGTTGTTCATATGGCTGCTCCCCTAGTTCAGGCCATTATTACCTTTCACCTGGACTATTAAAATGGCCTCCTAATTGGCCTCCCCAGCTCTAGACTCTCCCCTCTCCAACCCATCTTCCACAAAGCTGCTAAAACAATCTTACAGAGGAACACAGCTAACTGTGTAACCTCACTGTGGAGAAGGCTTCAGTGGTTCACCGAATCAGAGCTCCCCACTGGCTTCAATATAAATGTCACAGACTGTCCTTTCAGGTCCTCCACAATTTAACTACCCACCACCTTCCAGCTTCTTCTCATATCATACCCATTCACAGACCTCATATCCCAGTCCAACTAGACTACTGACTCTTTATGAAATTCAACACATCATCTCCTGCCTCCAACCTTTGTACAAGATTCCATGCCCAAAGGCACACCTACTTTATCTCTGCCTTTCAGAATCCTTGTCTTCCTTTATCACTTAGCTCAGAAGTCACTACCTCCAAGAATTCAACAAAGGTCATGAAGTGCTCCTATATGACAAGCCCTGGGTGATAGAAAGGCAAAAACAAGCAAAACTAGCCCCAGCCCTAAAAATAAACAATGCCAGCTGAAATTCTCTTGGAAGGATACAGCCCATACACAAATGACACAAAGTAATTTCAGTGCTTGGTGACTGAAGCCTTAGTTAGCAGATTCTTCTCCCACTTCTCACCAAGTTGCTGGTCTTCTTTCCTTCCTCATTTTATCTTATATTATTTTGTATATCCGTCAGTTCCAGGAGAATGTAAGCACCTTGAGGGAAGAGACATTGTTGTCTGATAACCCCAGTACCTAGTACAAAGGAGGTAATTAATAAATGCTTTTTGTTGCTGTTGAATTTAGCAAGGAGAAAAGGAAGGCTCGGGGATAGCTATGACCACAATAAGGAGAGGAATTAGGTTTGTTTTGCTTGGCCCCAGGGGGTACAACTAGGACCACTGGGGGAAAGTGACAGAAGAGAAGATTCAGGCTTAATGTAAGGATATCCTTCCTAACACTTAAGAGTTCTCTGTAAGTGGAATGAGTTCCCTCAGGAGGCAGGGATGTTCTCTCTTACTTGAGGTTTGCAAGCCGGGTCTGGATAACCACTTGCCATGGATTTGTAAGGAGATCCTTATTCAGGTACAGGTAAGACTAGATGGCCTCTAAGGATTTTTTTTTTTAACCTGGAACTCTGTAATTTTACACAGGTTTGATTTATTATAATTGGAATTTTCACATTGGGCTTGAGAATGACCAAGTAACTCCTGGATACCCTATAAGCCACATCAAAAACAATTCAAATATGCACTACACAACTACATGCCAAATCTTGTGGTAGGCTACAATGATACAAAGGTAAAATTAAACATAGTCCTTGCCCTCAAAGACTTTACAATCTAATATGGAGGAGATATTCATGAAAAATTGTAATAAAAATCTGAGTACGAAAAGTGCAAAGGAAGGTCCAAAGTGCCCCAGGAGATTTGGGGGCGGGGAGTCCCCTTACAACTAGGAGTTACAGGAAGGCTTCAAGGATGAGCTCATAACCAAGTCCAACCCCGAAAATTAAAGTAGGCAGAGAATGTGAAGGGTGAAACAGTCCATGCCAAGTACAGAGGACAATGTAAGCAAAGGACAGGATGAGATCAGGAATAAGAGAAGAATTCTCTTTCTCTTAAATAACTGGAGTAATGTGAGATAAGGCTTGAAAAGTAGGTTGCGGACAGCCCCGGAGGCCAGGATACAGAGTGTCTGGTCTTCATTTGGTAGTCACTGGACAGGTACTCAGGGTTTTTAAGTAGGGGAGTGAAGTGATCAGAACTGTGCATCAGGAAAGTTACTGATTGGTGGTGTGAAGGATGAACTAGACTGGAGAGGTGAAAACTGAAAGATTAATTAGAAAGCTATCATAATAATCCAGGCAAGAGGTATAGATAGTCTGAACTGGGGTAGCGGCAGTGGAAATGGAAGCAGTAATGGATTCCAAGAGATTTTAAGGAAGAAGTATTAGAATTTGTCAACTGATGATATGGGGAAAGGATAAGAAAAAAAGGGGGAGGGAGTAAAAGATGACTCAGATTTGGAACTTGAACGACTCCATATATGATAGTAATATCCATCAACAAGTTAAGAGAAAGCTGGCTTCTTTTGTGGGGACAGGAAAAGGGATGACTTCAACATATACAGCTCGAGGTGCTGGTAGGACAAACAGGCAGCAATGTCCTGCACGTAGTTAAAGATACAGTGCTGAAGTTTAGGGTAGAGGCTAAGGCTGAGTATAGTGATCTTTAAGTCAACTAAACAGAATAGATGATTGATGGCATAAAATTAGTTAAGACTGCCAAGAGACACTATAGAAATTGAAAAAAGCCAAGAAGAGTTCTTCGGGGGAGGCTCACATTTAGGATGTGGGAAGAGCCTCCGAAAGAGACAGATGGAACTGTCAGAAGGATAGGAAAATTATGAGAGTACGGTGTCACAAAAGCAAGAGGAAGAAAAAAATAACAAGGGAGAATGGTCAACAACAAATGCTAGAGAAAGGTCAACTAGGATAAAAACTGAGAAAGGTCACCATAATATGGTCAAATTTTTTTTCAACTTTGGAGAGAACAATTCTGGTAGTGGTGGGAAGTAAAGCCACTTTGCAAGGGACTTTAGAATTAGTTGAGAGAGAGACAATTCTTCCTTTTAGATGTTATATAATGAATGATAGAAGAGCTATAACAATAGCCACTTTCAAGGGAAGGTTCTGCTTAACCATTGATCAGAACTAGAATCAGGGAGGTTAGAATTAAACAGATCATCAGGTAGGAATTTTTCTGACCCTTAGCCAAAGATGACAAAAAGAATATTAAGGTTTTGGCCCCAGAGAGACCACTGCTAGGCATATACCCCAAGACAGTCAAAGGGAGAAAGATCTTCTATGCACCAAAAATATTCTCAGTAGCACTTTTTGTGGTAGTAAAAAACTGGAAACAAAGTTGGTGCCCATTGATTGGGAAGTAGCTAAACAAATTGTAATACATGAATGTGACAGAATATTATGTACTATCCTGTGAGACACCATGAATATGAAAAATTCAGAGAAACACAGGAAAACATGTAAGCTGAAGTAAAGAGAAGTAAAACAAAACTACAATGACCACAACAAATGAAACTGAAAGCTGTATAATTTTTTCTTTTTTTTTTTTGGCTAGGCAATGGAGTTAAGTGATTTGCCCAGGGTCACACAGCTAGTAAGTGTTATGTGTTTGAGGCCGGATTTGAACTAAGGTCCTCCTGAATCCAGGGCTGGTGCTCTATCCACTGTGTCACCTAGATGCAGAATCTTAATGACCAAGCTTGACCCCAAAGAAGAGCTGAGAAGATGCACCTCCCTCCCTTCAGTACAGAGGTGGCATATTATGCATATGTAATAAATAGCCACTTGCAGTCAATATACTGGTAGGTTTTGCTGAAATGCTTCTTCCCCCTCTATCTTTTAACCTTTTATTACAAAGAAAGGCTCACTGAAGGGAAAAAGGGAGGATATATTTGGAAACAAATCGGATGTAAAAACAAAATACATTTCTAAAAAAAGCATTCATAGTACTCTGAAAACTGAAAAATAAGAATATTTTCCTATATAATAGACTAACAGCAATTAAGTATCAATCCTCTGGTTCAAAATCTCCCAGTGAGGCTCATTGGGTAGGGGGAAGCAGGAAACGAGAGATATATTCAGAAATGGAGGTGATGCAAATGATATTACTTTTAAATCTTTCACTCTCTACTGCCTACATAATCAAAGTCTAAGCTCTTTTGCCTGGCACTCAAAGTCCTCCAAAATCCATGTCCAAATGACCTCTCTATCCTTACCTCCCCACCAGCTACTTACAGAACCCTCTGCTCCAAATACACTCTCAATACACTCTCAATACACAAAACGAATTCGCATCCCTGAGTCTTTGCTTGTGTCATTTCCCTCTGCATGGAGTATAGGGATGATGGGTTCCTAGCCAGCAATGCAGTGCACCCAAAGAAAGCCGGCAAAACTCTATCTATGTGGAGTCTTATGAATGAAACTAAGCTTGACCTAAACACATCTATCACCTCACTTTGGTGGGCATTCTCCCTCACAGTACAAACCACAACCCGCTCATACCTTCTCATCCAATGCAATTCTTGTCCATGTCCTTCAGAGAAGATCAACCACACTTGAGACCTTCCCTCTGGGTCTACTGGTACTCCATGGGTATCAGTGCAACACTTGGACTGTCCATCTGTTTTTCTCTTGCTTCTGTTATACAAGGATTCAACCTCTTTACTGAATCACATCCCTCACACCAGTTAAACGAAGTCATCACTGGTAACAGGCTGCAGCCTTCTTATTCCCACCATTTATCTCTGGGTCAACCACAATTCTGATTCTTCGGAGTCTGTGATATTCCATGATTCCCAGTCACACAACAATACTGAAAGACTACGGCTATTAAAAAGGACAGATTTGTGTGTCAAAGAACATTCTGATATTGTGGAAAGTACTGCATAATTTCTCAAATGCAATCTAGCCAGTTCTTTTCATCCTATTTAATGTTAGGCCCAGTCCACTGCAATCTACAGTGCCTATCCAGGATATAGGTACTGATGGACTCTCTCAATGAGCACCCAATCCAAAGGCAGGGGATAGTCTGGCAATAAACAATCCATTTGGTTTCTCCAGTGGAGACTGTTAGCCCATCTTTTGAGTGGCTGTGGATTTCTCTGAGAAAGTCTTGTGGTTTGATGTAATCAACCAGGTCAACCTCACCATCTGAATGAATGGTCAGATCCAAAAACTAGTCATTAATAGCTCAAGGTCAAATTGGAAGTTAATGTCTCAATGGAACAGCTCAGGGATCTGTCTTTGGCCCCATGTCATTTAACATTTTAAACAATGATTTGGATGAACACAGAGATGGCAAGCTTATCAGATACGCAGATGAAACAAAGTTGGGAGGGATCACTAACATAATGGATGACAAACTAAGCATCCAAAAAGATCCTGACAGGTTAGAAGGATGCGTATAATAAGATGAAATTTCATATAAATAAATGTAAAGTCTTATACTTGGGTTAAAAAAAATCATTTTCAACTTATATGAACTGAAGCAGAGGAAAATAAGCAGAACCAGTGTAATCTAGATAATGGCCACAAAAAAAAAAATAAGGAAAATAGCTCTGTAAGAGATACCATCAGAACTACAGTCTATGCTATTGCAGGGCCTGACTTCAGGGCACTAGACAGTACAAACGCAGCATGCCTCCCTCTTCTCAGGGGAGAGGTGGTAGACTACAGCTGCAAAATGAGGGAGACACCATTGGATATGGTCCAAATGCTGGCCTGGCTTAGCTGTACTTCCTCATAACAAAAGTGGACTGAAGGAAGATCACTGGGAAGCAACACTGACATAAAAAAGAAAAAGCATTAATAAAAACACTGGTTTAAAAAAATCAACCTCACTAGTACAACATGGGAGAGACATGGCTTGACAAGTTTGTGTGGGAAAAAAATGAGGGGTTTTAGTAGAGTGCCAATCCAGGATTGTGGCAGGACCAACAAAACAGTAACTACTACAAGGAATTCCATAATGTACAGACTCTGTAATCCTATACCACCTTCCAAAACATACATGAAAGGATATGCCTATGATTAAAGAATTTTTCAAATTGCAAATGCTAACCTAGCAAGCAAACCGACATTGTTTGCTAGAAACAAATCAAGTGAGAGATAAAGCAAAGGCCCTATTATTCCTCACCAATGAATAAACTTCAAGGCCAGTCCCCTTGGCAATAGAAAAGCTTGTCAGAGAAAAACTCCTTAGGATACTCTGCTTCTTTTCTGCTTACCTAGACTATTTATTTACAATTTCATTCTTTTGCCCTATACCCTTAAACTCCTAGGAAAATAGGTTCCTAAGAGTGTAATAAAGCTAAGTTCAGCTCAAGTCAAAGATTTTTATGGAACCTTAATTTTGCATCCTAAGAGGAGATGACAAGGATGAGTCTTCTGATCCTGAGCTTACTGCCCCAAAATCTCTGAGAATTAGAGAACTAAAACATCTCTAGTATGTATCAGAAATGGGACTTTTTTTTTTTGTATAAAAAGAGAATGCTTGTGAGCCACCTTGGGGGGAGCTACCATCTTCCTTCCTTCTCACTAGTCTGGAAGTGCTAACATATGAAGATGAAGATAACATGGGTGCTGGTACCTTCTGTCTACACTCACTAGCTAATTTCAAACCGCAGGCCTTTGTACTACCCAGAAAGCTGACATCTATATGATCATAGATGACTGATGTGAGCTATAAAAGCCAATTTGTTATCTTCTCATTTTCACTCAGGATATCCTTGAAACATGTGTAGATCACTGTCATAAAAAAATTTTTTTTGGAGGCAATCAGGGTTAAGTGACTTGTCCAAGGTCACAGATAATAAGTGTCTGAGGCTGGATTTGAATTCAGGTCCTCCTGACTCCAGGGCCGGGGCTCAATCCACTGAGCCACTTAGCTGTCCCTCTCATAAAAATTTTAAAGAGATAAGCAGGCATAGGGAGTTGGCAGTTGCTGATGTCCTCTTGATCAGCTCTTTTCATAGTAAAATACCATCTGTCATTATCCCTCTCCCATCATTTAATATCTCCTTCTTCTTAGATACCTTGAAAATTTCTCCCTCAATGCTTCTACAATCACTTCACCATCTGCTAGGCTATCTTCTGCATGTATCTGGCCTGGAGTGCCACTCTTCTTGACTTTAGTACCATTTCCAATTCCTCATATCAGGTACTGAATTGTTAAAGGCGGGGAGGGGCTTCACAATCACCAATGACAAGCCATTTCAATTTTCTTCGATTTGTTGTCCTTCCATTTCATTCACAAGTGTTCTTGGGGTCATATCATTTACTTGGGTTTCATGCCAAGCCTCCCACATATTTGTCTTCTCTACTGCTCATCACCTTCCACTGTTCTCCAGAGTCAGATTTTACAAGTGAATCTGTAGTCTAAACAGGTATTATCCTGGGCTGCCATGACTCTTCATCTGGCACAAAGAGCTAGTATATGCTGGCTGGGGTACCTCCTAAACCACTTTGATCTCCTCAGTGTGACTACTGTGTTTTTACGCCTTCTGTTAAACTTCTATAAGAAATGGTGAAAATCTACATCAATGTCTTCACTTTTATTCATTTGTCATTTTTCAACATCAATAGAGACCATTAAAGAGCTCAGGTTAGCACTGCCAGGACTACGTAACATCTTTCTTATCTTCATACTTTCTTCTCATTTGGTGTTGATTCTGATCTTTGGTCCGACTAGTCAATAGTCTGAATGTATACAACTGACTCAAAAATAATTGTCATCAGGAACCAGTTATTTCCCGTTAAGATATAATGAACTTAAATTTTTATGATGGTTGGAGCAGGCCATATCCAGTGGCTTCCCAATATCTTCTTGATATTCAGACATAAGGCTTCTCAAGAATCTATAAGCTTTGGTTTATTTCTTAATCCTGGATGATATTTCCCAACATATTTTTCTACCATCGTCCCCCCTGCACTTAGTTTTACATTGCATCCATTGAATATTTAGGTCTATATTAACGATGAGGAGATTCTCGACAAGTTCTTCATGGAGTTTCTTTACTTCTTCATCATCTGCACAGACAGCACATAAGCTGCAATCGTCTTCCCCGTAGGCTTTTTGTTTATGTTCATCATAGCACTGCAAGATCTGATGATCAAGTGTCCCATGAAGCAATGTTTCTTTGGGTGAACGATGAAGCTGACTCTACTAACTCCAGGGCGTCAGAACAGTTTTTACTGTCAAAGGACCTTAAGGTTCAGCTAAGTACAAAGAATCACAAGTAGAATAACCACTAAGTGAATTATTTGGCTACAGCAATACATGGGGATCGTGATCCCTGGCCCAAAGTGATCTCTCCCTTTTCTGATATTCACAGCACTCATCTGCACTACTAACTTCGGCACTGTTTATATAACAAAGCAATCTTATATTATTTCTCTTCATACATCTAATGTACAAAGATGCCATACATCTTTATGTCCTGTCTCAACTAAACTGTAAGGGCTTTCTCTCATACCTCTTTTTATCCACAGCACCTAGCGCAAGGTCTAACACATGGTAGACTCTCAAATATTTGTTGATGTTACATAAAAGATGATCTGTTTATTATGTATTTCTTCTCTTCCCTCAGAAAGCTTGCTTTTCATCCTTCAGGCTAGTACATCAAAGGGAATTGTATGATGCATTAAACATCCAACATTTTGTATTCGTAATTTAAGAGGAAGGAAGAAAAGATCAGAGATTACTTCACAGCAAGCAGAACTCCCTAGTATTGTTTACACTACATTTATAAACTAGAAAGCAACCCATAGATATATAGTTGTTGGTATGGAATATAGCTTCTGAGTGATGGGCAGCTCAACTATCACCATCCCTCCCTAAACTCTTTCATTATAATAGCTGCAAGGCTGATGAAAAATGAATGTGGCACACACTTAGACTACTGTACATTTTCTTCTATTGGGGTTAGGAAGGAAATTCTTAGGAAGTGACAATGAGGTAAAAAAAGAGCATCAATAAAATTTAATTTAGAAAGAAAATTACAGTTTTGCCTTTATGACAATGTATCTAACCAGCAGCTTTTTGACACATGGTCCTTGAGTTTAGCCCCAAAGGCCTCATCCCCCATCACCTTTAGAAACTTCCACTGGACAATACTTAAGAATGAATAGCACTGGGAGCACTGCCTCTTTTGGCCTGGAGCCCCGTGAGCTTGCAACATCCTCTAATGAACAAGAGTGGGAAGAGCTCAGCTTAAAGGACCTGGAAAATTATTCACAGCCTAATTACAGGCTCTGAGGTAAAAAGGATCTTCAAGGGTATCTAATCCCAACTGTACACGAAAGAGGAGCTCTCCTCTACAACACCCCTGACCAACATCCCCCCAGCCTTTGC
Source organism: Vombatus ursinus (assembly GCF_900497805.2). Classification (NCBI taxonomy): domain Eukaryota; kingdom Metazoa; phylum Chordata; class Mammalia; order Diprotodontia; family Vombatidae; genus Vombatus; species Vombatus ursinus. The sequence goes on from NW_020954553.1 coordinate 7,481,408, forward strand.
TTGACAAGCTGCGGTCATGCAGAGCCCACTTCTTCTCCAGGCAGCTCTCTCTTCAGGACATCTATGAATGTTAAGAGGTTTGTCCTTGCATCGAGCCAAAGCCTGTCCCTTCCCCACTCCTTCTGGTTCCTCCACGAGCTTTATTTAACTTTGATGACCACAAGGGAGACGGCATTTGCAATTCAGGCAAACCAGAAAAGGAAAAGAAGTTCATTAAGTACCATGAAGCCGATGGAACACTATGTTAAACAGCACCTAGTCATCTACTCCTAGCAGGAACTCTATCCACAAAACCATACAACTACATCACCGTGCTTAGAGGCTGTGGAGAGAGGACCACACGGCCTGAGCTCTAATCTTAGCTCAGACATTTACTAACCATCTGATCTTTAGTCAATCCATTTCCTTCTCTAAGCTTGTTTCCTCATCTGTAAAATATGGTTAGCATCACCTACCTTGTTTATCTCACAGAGCTGCTGTTGGGATGAAATGAGATAATATAAACAAAAGTTACTATGGAAACTGTAAAGTGTTATACAACCATTACATGATAATTTCCCTTATCACCAACTTTACTGAATGCTAAGTCTGCACTGGTTAATAACCACAAAATGGCAATCTCCATTTACTGGCACTGAAAGCACTGTTTTCACTCCAATGTCATCAACAAAGCTACTTTCAAGACAATCTTGGGGGAAGTAATTTTTTAAAGTTCTACCCTGTGGGTAAAGATACGGTTAGATGTACTGACAAGCTTCAGCAAATTAAAATTAATCAGACCCACTAGCCTGAGCTACACTGGAATGAATAAAAAGAACCCAGAACCTTCCCCACCCCATTCCTGTTTACCTTGGTTAGATTCCAGAGGGTTTTTTAAGTGAGCAATAACATTCTTAAGATAAATTTGCTTCTTCTCTTCCAGTTCAATTTTCGAAAATATCTGAATCTTACTCCTTAAAACAAAGCATACCAAGAAAAAAAAAAAAACAAACAGTTCATGAGTTTCATCTTAACATATAGAAGAAGCCAGACAAGCTAGTAACTGGTTAGTACAACTAGCACTCAAAAGCAATGTTCTCTTTAGGATCTCATGCCAGAAGACAGTATTGATTTTAGCAGCATGCTATGAATTTCTTGACACTGGAATTTAAAATAAAACAGAGGTACTTGAACAATTTGGTCTCTTTTCACCAGGACTAACAAAAGAAAGGAGGAACATTCAAGTTCTAGGAAAAAGAGTTTCACATCCACTGAATGATTCGATGATAGTTTAGAAACCTCAGGGGACTTCATCAAAATGAGATTTAAAATTGGAAAACAACCCAAGTTCCCTAAGAACATGAATGGTTGAGTTATAAGAAAAACATCTCTTCATGCATATAAAGTGATAGGTTATCAAATTACTTTTAAACTAGGTAAGGCAGAGCAACGTAATTATTGCTAACCCCTTCTTCCTGACCAAAAAACTAACCAACCCAAAAGCTTTTGACCTCTTCCCTAAAAAATGTTCAAACTCTCAAAGTGAATGCTTGGCACGTGATCTTGCTATGCTGACAGAACCAAATCACAAGCTTATACCAACACTGAAAAGGTTAACACACAAAGAAATTGCTTTGAGCCTTTATAGTTAGAAGTCAAGATGACAGTACATCCCAACACCTCTCTTGTGTCTTGAAAATAATTGTGCTAATACTGCCATCTCCTGGAAAAGGAGGATATGGACTGGAAAAGGCCCCTAAGTCTCTAAGGCTTTACAGATAAAAGGTACCTTAAAGATTTTCCAACCTAACTATTTTAAAGTAGAAGCGGCAATATGGTATGGTAGAAGGAATGCTGAATTTAGAGTCAGGAGAGACCAGGGCTCAAATTCAGCCTCTGACACTTATCAGTTGGGTGACTGGCAGAGTGACTTTCACATCTCTGAGACTCAATTTTCTCATCTATAAAATGAGAATGATAATAGTCCTTGCTTCACAGACTTGTGAGGATCAAATGAGGTAACAAAGGTAAAGTGTTTTGCAAAACTTAAAGCATTCAAATGTCAGCTACTATGATTGTGAGGAAATGGGGGTCTAGAGAAGATAAAATGACTTGCCCTGTGTCACACAAAGAGCAAGGCAAAATCTGAACCCTGGTCTTCTGACTCCCAGTCCAGTGTCTTTTCCACTCCTGGGACTTTTGCCAAAGCCTCATCCAGTTCTAATAGGGTTAGACTGGCCTCTGCACATTTCTATGTGAGGAGAGCGAATTTTTTTTTACATTCCACTCTCCCAACTAAACTAGTTATCACTTCTTTTATATTCCATATACTTTATATATATGTGTGTGTGTATGTGTAAATATATATATATATACACATACACATATGCATATATACATATACTATATGCTATATATTCTATATATATAGTTATATACTATTCAAACCACCTACTGTGACCAGATTTCCCCCCAAACTGTAAGGGGAACAAGAAATAGTAGACAGCAGGGCAGGGCAAGGTGCCAGGAATAGAAGAGGGGGCCTCTAGGCACCACAGACAATAGATTAGAGTTTGTTACATTACCTTGCTTTGGCTTGTAGACATGGCATGACTTTACCTAATCTTCTCTCACACCCTTCCCTCTTCTCAGAATTTGTGTCTAGTCTGACCGGCTTTCATTAAAATAAAAATACAGAAAGGAGGAAAATGTCAAATTAGATCTCAGTAAAAGCAAAATCAAACGACAGCAATGATAACAAAAACCTTTTGGCAATAAAATCCTAGATACTGGCAAGGGCTAAAGAATCATTGTTACTAATCTCTGTCTATGAGGATTTGTAATTCATTCCCAAATCAGGCCTAATATGGAGAACAAGGTCAAGACAAGCTAAAAGCCCAAAGAAAAGGGAAACACAGGGATCAATTTCCCCAATATGCAAAGAAATCCAAGACTGTGCTTACTTTGGTCAACTGAACAGCTGGAAACCTAGATGTGTCACCTAACCTGTGTCCTCCATTCCCTGAAGACAGTGCCACCTCTGGTCTACGAGGCTGTTCCATGGTAGGAGAAACCAGGGGTACAGACTCCTCACAACAAGGATCACCTGCTCTAGGAACCCCCTGCTGAGGGCCAGCTTTACAGGGCTGGGGTCCATTCCAGACAGAATAAGTGGAACTGATTTCTTTAGTGCAAAGTCTGCCATCGTCCTGGCCAGGGTCTTCTTTACTCACATCCTCCTCCAGGAAGGAGGGAGTTCCCAAACAGTTTGCATTAGTGGATCCATCTTTGGAAGAAAACTCAGTCTTCTTTGGACCAAGCACATCATCACAAACCGTTGTATTAAAGGGTGGGACAACAGTTATTTTCAAGAGATTTTTTTCTGATACCAAGTGTCTGCTAGGTGACTGGGTTAGAGTGGGTACGTGACTAGCTGGGGTATTTCTCTGAGGTAGTTTATAGACGCTAGCTGGCCCAGCCCTGGGTCCCAAACTGCAGAGTACATTTATATCTTGGGGACAGCCAAACGAAGCGCAACTATAGCTGCCCAACTTCTCAGTTTCACCACCTGCATTTTTTGGTAATCCTCCCAGAGGCTGTTCATTCAGTGAGTCATCATCCTTCAAGAGTTCCTCAATCTCTTCTTCTGTGTAACTGAAGTGACCATCGTCCTCTTCTCCCTCAGAGAGCTCCAGTAAGGCGTCATCTAGTCCATCTCCATCCTGTGCATACCTACCCCAGGATGAGGCTGGAGCACTGTCTTTAGGTAGGAGAGAGGTGATTTTAGTCTGCTCAGACCCTGAGCCATCAAAACCACCAGAGGACTCTAGAGAGCAGGTCATGCCTGGGGAAGCAAGAGGCAGCATTTTAGACAAATGAGGGAACACTATTAGGCCGACTCAACAGTTTATGCAGGAACAGCACCTTCTCTGACATGTCTAAAGCCCTGTCACCCTGGGGATTTTATCACTAAATGTAACTTTAAGATCATGCACTAAGTTAAGAGCAGAAGAACATAAAGGACTGTCTCCCATACTGTGTGGAACTGCTGAAGCAATCAACAATCTCTCTGCCTCTGCCACGAGACCAATTGGAAGTAGGTTTCAGCTCCTGCTGGATGTTCCTTTCAGGAGGTGTCAAAATGACTGACTCCCACCTTCCTGCAGACACAAAGAAAATTAAAGGATCTTCTCATCACTTTCACCTCAGTTAATTATAATAGGCAACAAAGCTGTACTTTATTCATTTTGATCTTGATAGGGAACATCAAAAAGTTGGATTTGGGGGTCAAGAAAACAAAAAAGGCCTCTAAGGAAAGAGTTACATAACTATGGCTCTAGACTACACAATTGCTTCATCAAAAGTGTTTTACTGATCTTTAAAAAATTCTTCTCACTGTCCTGACAAACCCTTACCCTCCCCAACAGAACCTTTTTTTAAAGTACTTAAGCAAAACAAAGTGTCCCACTGACTGCACTTCATTGCTTCTTAAGGAGTGGAACAGCAATAGTGGAAGGAACATGGGCCTAATGGTGAAGAGATCTCGGCTCAAGTCCTTTGAATATAAATGTAAATAAAACTCTGAAACAGGGGAAGGACAAGTGGAAGGAATATATTAAGATAGTCAATCTGATGTAATTACTAGAAAACATAATCACTTGCCCTTTGGCCAAAATAATTGGGGCACCAGCTTCTCTTTCTCTCTCTCTCTCTCTTCCTAGTACTCTTCCCTTGGCCCCAACGTTGAGGAGAACTGTCCCCCCTTCCCCCCCAAGCTCATAAAAACACAACTGGGAGAAATTACTTAAAATATATTGGTAGACAAATTTCATAACAGAGATATTAAAAGGAATCATACCTTCCACCACCACTGCAACTCAATTCCTGTATTTCAAGGGGATAGAATGGTACATCTACTATCTTCCTGCTTCAGCTAAAATTCCTGAGAAAATGCTGTAACAAGGAGAACAGAGGGGTTTTCCTACAGACAGCTTTCAAGAGGCCTTATACAACAACCTAAGGATTCCATTCTGAGTTCTAAAATCCCTTCTCTCCTATGGCCACTTCCAATAGCCTTAGAAAACTATAGAAAAGGAAAATGAGAATACAATACTTTTTCCTTTACCTGTTTGGGGAATGATTTAAAGCATTTATTAAGCGCTTACTGTATACTAGGCATTGGGAACCCAAGTACAAGAGTGTGAGAATTCCTGCCCTTGTATGTCACAGGGATGAGGGAAGGTCCCCAAGAGCTAAGTGACACTCGTCTTTCCAGTAGCAATGGCATTATTGATTTGATTACTGTTTCCAAAGGAAGAGGGGGTCCCAGTGGACAAGTTTTACCAATGGACAATAACCAGCTTCACAACAGTGGGACACTTGTACCCTACTTCCCCAATCTTTGAGCTGCAAATTCATTGAGACAAGAATGCATAGTAGAAGACTTAGGTCCCTGTCCTACTTCTATTATTCACTAGTAATAACTCTAAGTAACCCCAATTTCCAGCTCATTTATGAAATAGGAAAACCATCCTCCATATCTCACAGGATTATTTTTGGAAGCAACTAATATAATCAATGTTAAAAACACCTTGTAAGTTGTGATGCACTATACAAATGCAAGCTATTAAATTCAAGCAAAAGGTCTACAAATAAAAGTAAAGAGGTGAAGTATAAGCCAATTGCAGTACTTCCCTCCCTGTCTTTCTCTGCAGACTCTAGAGGCAGGGATACTACAACCATTAACTGCTTTTAACAGTAAATAAATAGCCTTCATCTGAAAATGGGGAAAGTCTCCTTTATAAATCTTTCTCATAAAGGGAAAGGAATCCTCCCATTCCCAGAATCCTGCCTTTCAGTTTACTCTGCTTCCAATCACTTCTGTGACCCTATTCTGTCCCTTCAGTTGCCACCTGTCCACCCCCATCTTAACACTTGAATATGCCACCCCCTCTCTCTGTTCCACAGCCTCCCAAATGGAACCACAGAAACAGGTTCCTTTTCTATTTTTATCCTACTTCAGAAAACCCACTGCTTTAGAGCACAAAGATGGTTTTTATCCAGGGAACCAAAACAACGTAGCACCTGACACACCAAAACCCCACACTTATTATAAGGGCTATCAGCTTGCTGGCAAAAGCTAAGCCATTGGACAGCCAGGAACGGCTAAGGGAGAAGCAGAAACACAAGAGGACATCATTCTCCCACATTGCATGACTTCCAGATTGGCCTACATAGGGTACAGCACAAATTTCTAAGCTCTTCAACTTGATAACGCATTCATCATGTTTGATTTCTGACAAACATCCCATTTTTATCAAAAACAAACAAACCAAAACATTGTCCCACAGCATGTACTTGAAATGGAATGCTTTAAAACATGATCATTTTGTCAGTTCTGCTTAACTTTTTTGTTGTTACAAAGGATGGCTCAGTGAGGGGAAAGGCACCATAGAGTTAAAGCTGGAAGGGACCTTTGGGGCTATTTATCTAATCTTATTTTACAGATGAAATTTATATGATGAAATGACAGCTGTAAAAGAGCAAAAGGAATTACTAAAACTTTTAAAAGATATTAATGCTTTCAAGAGCCAATTAAGAAAACACACAATGACTACAGCAATGTAAGATCATTGCTAAAAAGCAACAAAATTCAGGCTAAATTCAATAGATAATATTGGCACCAAATTATTAAGGTTAAAGAACACACCTTTCCTTCTGTTATCAACAATAAACTACAAAAGTGAAAAGTGATCTATATACCATCAATCACAATCACTATCAGAGTTTTGCTTAATTGTTGGGGCAACAGGGAGGTAAAGAGGCTATCTGTTGTGTCAAAACAAAATCAAGCAATAAAAATATTTTTTAAAGAAATGAATGCTTTATGCTGTAAAGCACTTTACAAATACCAACTCATCGAATTCTTACAATTCTTTTGGGGTAGGTTATACAGTTATCACCTTCATGATGTTGGGCAATTCATTTAACATAGTTGGGCCTCATTTTCCTCACCTGTAAAATGAAATAGTTGGACTAAGGTCCCTTCTGGCACTGAAATCCCACATTCCTAAGCATCATTACCCTATTTTATAGAAAAGAAATCTGAGAAATGCCTTAACCAAGGGCACACAACTAGTCTTAATTTCAGATTATACACTTAAGAGGTGGAAAGAGATCCACTTAAAGGCAGCCCTAAGACAAGTCACTGGCCCAGGGCACCAGGACTAATAAATTGTAGACCAGGAGATCAAGTTCAGTGCTTCTTCCACTACCTGAGGTCAAGGGAAAGTATCCTCCTGTTCAAAATTCCCAATGTGAACTACATCAGAGGCCATTATTACTCTTCTAGGTACCGAAGGGCAGACTAACCTATCCAAGGATAGACAAAGAGGGCAAGAACCACTTCCCTCAAAGCAGCCACGGCCCAAAGAAGGGCCCCAGCCCACCTTTCTAGGTGGCTTAATCAGGAAGTTAGAGCCAGAAAGGCCCTTAGAGACTATTCCAGGGGTGGGGAGCCCACGGCCCCGAGGCCACATGTGGCCCTCTAGGTCCTCAAATTTGGCCTTTTGACTGGCTCCAAACTTCACAGAACAAATACCTTTAATAAAATGATTTGTTCTGTAAAACTTAGACTCAGTCAAAAGGCTGAACCCAAGGCCCTAGAAGGCCACATATGGCCTTGAGACCGAAGATGCCCACCCGGATTCCAATCCATCCCATCATTTTACAAATGAGGAAACTAATACCCAAAACCCCAAGTTAAGTGACTTGTCCAAGATCACACAGGAACTAAACGTCAGAGGCAGGATTTGAATTCAAGCCACCCAGACTCCAGAGCCAGTGATCTTTCCACAGTACCCTAATAATGCATACACTCCATATGGTTGGAAGGATCCACACACACACCCCATCTTGAGAGGTATGCTAGGGCCAACAGAATCAGTCGCTCCTTTCTGGGGGTGGAATGGGGCTTCTTGGCATCAACCTCTCACTCAATTCTGGGAGCAGAAGGGACAAGAGCCTTTCCTACCCTAGGGGCACACAGAGGCAGGAGACATCAGGCAGGGGCCTAGGACACTGGCCTGCAGCTCTAGGGGTGGAGGCAGGTATGGGCATTAGGCCCCCACCTCTGGGAAGCTGGAGGCACCTGACACATCAGCCCCCTATCTCTAGAAGGGAAAGCAGGTTGGGGCATCAGCCTCCCACCGCTGAGAGGAGCCTAGGACATCAGTTCCCCCCAGCTCTGGGGAGAGGCAGGGGCATCAGCCCCCCCCAGCTTTGGAGGGCAGAAGTAGACAGGGGCATCAGCCCCCCACCTCTAGGAGGCAGGAAGGAGCCTGAGACATCAGCCACCTATCTCTGAGGGGTAAAGAGGGCAGGGGCACCAGTCCCCCCAGCTTTGGAGGGAGAAGGCGGCCAGGGGCATCAGCCCCCTCATCTATGGGGGCTGGGGTGGGCAGGGGCAACAGCCCCCCAGCTCTAGGAGACAGGAAGGAGCCCGGGACCTCAGCCGCCTGTCTCTGGGGGGTAAAGAGCGCAGGGTGACATCAGCGCCCTCTCCCCGAGGGGCTCAAGCTGGCCACCGGTTGCTCTCTATCCCCCGCCTCCCGGGGTCTGGGCCTCCCGCTCCCGCCCCCGCCAAACTCCACTGAGGCCCCCGGACGGCCGGGCGCTGCCTCCTCCCCCCGACCCCGGGGGTCAGCACCCCCTCGCCGCTCTTCACCTCACGAAGCCGGGGCGGGCAAGCTCGGTTCACATAGGCCGCAGCGCCATCTTACCGCTCGCCCGAACCCCGGCCTCGCCCACCCGCGAGGTAGCCCCAGGGCCAACGCCAGCGAGGGGGTGGGGATGTAGGGGCCAAGGGCAGGGAAGGCGAGCTGCGACTAGGGGAAGGGGCGGGCCCCAGGTGATTGGCAGGAAGCCGCCCCGCCTCCCAGGGAGACCGCCCGGGCCGTGCGCAGACTCAGAGGCTGCTTCCTTCCCCACCTTCCCCCAGCGCCGCCAGCCTCCGCCTCCTCAATCCCTCTCTTCCCCAGCCCTACCTCCTCTCTAGGCAGGCGACGAAGGACGAGAAAAGGATTATCGACGTGCTCCGTTTCGGCTGCTCCGGCCTGCCTCGGGCCAAAGCCGGAAGAATGGTCCCAAGCAACGCGAGATGTTCCGGGAGCCCAGATGATGCAACCCGGCGAGGACTCCACGTGACTGTTCCTGGTGCTCGCGGTGCCGGCGCCTGCTTCGGTTGGGGAAGGGGCGCAAGCGCGGGCAGGAGGCAGGAGGCGGGGCGCGCTGACTGGGGTCTTCTTCGTTCTCCCAGCCCCCAGCGTACTCCACCATGGGAGACTCGCCGACCCCAGAGGAGAAACTACATCTCATCACTCGCAACCTGCAGGTAGCTCCCCCCACGACTTCCGGGCACGCAGACCCTCCCCCCGTGGGAGCCCTTGCCCGGCCCCTCCCCCACCGGAGACCCCGCCAGTTCTTAGCACAGTGCCTGGCATATAGTAAGGCAATACAAAATCCTTATTCTTTTTCATAAGAGGCCCTGCTTGGCCCCCTTCCCATTGAAGATTACTCATTTTTGACCCCTTTTTTCACCTTTTAGAGATTTTGCTCATCTCTTCCCTTGGGGGGGCGATGGGGGTCCCTTTCCATCCCTTCCACAGGATACTTTGCGCATGCTCTCCCCTGGAGTCCTTTCCCATCCTACTGCATGGGGTCCTTCCCCTCATGGAATCATAGGTCTAGAGCTGAAAGGAATTTAAGAAGTCATCAAGTCCAGTCTCATTTTACAGATGAGGACTCTGGGGCCTAGAAAGGTTAAAGGGACTTGGCTAAAGTCACACAGGTAGTAGTAAGTGGCAGAGGCTGGATTCCACCTCCCTCCCCGTCCCATCAAATGAGGGTTCTGTGCCCATCTCGGCACCCACAGGGTCCCTGCCCGTTGTGGTGTCCATCTTTCACCTTCAGTGGACTTCTTTTGTACCCTACCTGCGTCCCCTTCACTGAGCTGTCAGCACCATCCCTCACTCTCCCCCATCCGCCCACCATGCACATCCTCCTGAACTGGTAGAGCTTAATGTCGTCTCCAACCCTCATGAAGAAACTGGTCGTCACCAATTTCTTGTTCTGCAACAGGAGGTCCTTGGTGAAGAAAAGCTGAAGGAGATCCTGAAGGAGAGGGAACTGAAAGTTTACTGGGGGACCGCCACCACAGGCAAGCCGCATGTGGCCTACTTTGTGCCCATGTCAAAGATCGCCGACTTCCTGAAAGCGGGGTGTGAGGTGAGAGCAGGCTTTGGGCTTAGGGAATGGCCAGGAGATGAGATAGCCTTCCCAGTATTGTTGTGATAGACAGTAAACTTAATGTCTGGCATGGAGGAGCATTTCAGCCACGCTTCTTCTTTGTTTCCGTCTCTCCAGGTGACAGTCCTCTTTGCTGATCTTCATGCATACCTGGACAATATGAAAGCTCCATGGGAGCTCTTGGAACTACGGACCTCCTACTATGAAAATGTGATCAAGGCCATGCTGGAGAGTATTGGGGTTTCCCTGGAGAAGCTGAAATTTGTCAAAGGCACTGATTACCAGCTCAGCAAGTGAGTGTTGGTGCCTTCCCAACCTTTAATCCTCACCCCACCTAGCCACCTTTCTGCTTGCTACTTGCCTCTTCATTGCACTGATATCTTTGTCTAACTGTGGGCCTGTGGAGCCTAGATGCTCTGTAAGTATAGGGTTGGAAGGTACTTTATTGTTGGATTTTTTAAAGTCTGTCAGCCCTTCCTTCACCTACCCAATAGTTCCCATATGGCTATAGTTGTATATTTGTTTTTTATAGCTCTTTCATGCATGAGCTTTGATTTGTTTTAGACTTGGTCTCTTTTCTTTTCAGGCTGTGGTTAAGGAACATGTTGTAAAGCTGATTTAACAAGGCAGCAGATCTCGTAGCAGCTCATGATATGGCAGGCCTTGGGTCTCTGATCCCATTAAAGACCCTAGACCATGGGATCATGTTCTGAGGTGAAGGAAAAGGAGATTATTTATTAGTGGGTTTTTCCTAGGCCTAGTTATGTCATGGGTTGAAGGAGGTGGTCAAGGATGGGATCTTGTATCTTTATTGATCTTCATGTCTTCTCTTTTTCTTTTCAGGGAGTACACACTGGATGTTTACAGACTGTCCTCGATGGTCACCCAACATGATGCAAAGAAAGCTGGGGCTGAAGTAGTGAAACAGGTGGAACACCCTTTGTTGAGTGGTCTGCTCTACCCAGGACTACAGGTACTTGGACGAATAGAAGGTGGCCAGATTATTTCCTTAAAACACTGCCTTCATGGTGAAAAACCTTCAGTGGTGAACCACTGCCTACAGGGTGAAGCCCATTCCACTTCGTCTAAAATTTCACAGTCCTCTAGAGTCTGGCCCCAGGTTCCCTCTCAGGCTTTATCTCCCACTACTTCTCAACACATCCAGTGCTTACCCACCTTTGTTCATACCATTTGAGCAAGGTATTTCACACTAGAAAGGCCAGGCACATCAATTGATACAAAAATGTTATTATAATTTTACTTGGAAATAAAAAATGTTCATCTTATATTTTCTTTGCTTTGTGAATAAAAAAATGCACTGTGTTGTTTGACATAGCTTGGTGTTTTAAGGTGTTCTTAAATTCCATTTCTTCTAGTGTTACTGTTAGAACTTGGCCCTAACCTTTCTTTCTAACCTTATTTATACATTCTTCACCTTCCCCACTCTACAGTCTGACCAGATTGGCCATTTTACCTAATCCTTGCGCGTAATATTCTAAGTGTGTACCTTTGCCCTGCCCCCAGCTTCCCTGTGATTCACTCCCTCCTCACTTAGGACTCTTAGAATCTCTCATTTCTTTTACAACTCAGCTCTGGCGCTGCCTCCTTCTCAAAGCCTGTTCTATCCCCTGAGCTGATACTCTCTTCCCTTCCCTTCCCCCCCCCACCAAAAAAATTATCTCGTATTTATTTTGTATATACTGAGATTAGATATGTATACTCCTACTCTCTGTCTCTTGCTGTCTCCCCCAGTAAGGCTTGAGGGTAAGGACTGTTTCATTTATTTTGTTTTATTTTGTGTTTGTACCTCCAGTCCTTGGTTCAGTATTTGGCATGTAGCAGGTCTTAGTAAATGCTTATTGATTGAGTTGTAGAAAGATGAAAAAGTACATAAAGGCAAGTGGTGAGAAATACATTTGGAAAGGAGGGTTGGAATCAGAAACCCAAAGTTGAAAGACTCCTCTGTGGTCATACAGGCCCCCCTCAAGATGGATAAACCCACCTCCTCCCACAACAGAACACTCTGCTTTTGAATAGTAGATTTAATTATCACAAGGTTTTCCTTCAAGGTTTGCCACTTTGTTATGTCCAGCCATTGGCCCCAAGTCTGCCCTCTAGAGGCCAAAAAGAGTAAGTCCAATCCCTCTTCCATACAACAACTGGTCAGAGATCTGAAGCTGCCATCCTGATTCACCCCAGGACTGCCTTCTAGCTAAACGTTGCCAGTCACTCCGAATGGCCTTCATAGATCATGATCTTGAGAGACCTTTTACCATCCCAAGTGCCCTCCACCAAACACCCTGCCCCTTATTGATGTACTTCCCAAAATGTGGCCTCTAGGTCTGAGTTTTATTATACTGACCCAGGGCAGACTATAGCAGAGCTACTACTTTATTAGTCCTGGATGTTATCTGCCTTTCTTAATGCAATATAGGACAGCATTTGCCTTTTTTTGGCTACCATGTGACATGGTTTACTATTTGAACTTAGTAGGCAACTGAAAACTGCCCAAAAGTGACATAGTAGAAGGAGCAGTAGATTTGGAGCCAGAGGCCCTGGACCCAGCCCTTGCAAATCAGTGCCCCTCACTGGGCCTCAATTTATCCTGAATGGTAAAATGAGAGGGTTGGAACTAATGAAGGGGAAGGGATTAAGGCCAGGGGTGGGCAACCTGCAGTCTCAAGGCCATATGTGGCCCTCTAGGTCCTCAAGTGCAGCCCTTTGACTGAATCCAAACTTCACGGAACAAATCCCCTTAGTAAAAGGATTGTTTTGTAAAACTTGGATTCAGTCGAAAGGCCAAACCCAAGGACCTAGAAGGCCACATGTGGCCTTGAGGCTGCAGGTTCGCCACCCCTGGAATAAGCATTTCTATAGAGTACCTACTAAGCGGCAGGCCCTCTGCTAAGCACTTTTACAAATATTGTCTCATTTGGTAATATTTCATTACCTTTTAAGCCCCTTCCAACTTTAAATGTATAATCCCATGAAATCTTTTTCAAATGAACCACTGTTTAGCCATGTCTCTATCTTATTTAGTTCTGCCCATTTTTGTAGCCTGTTGAGATTTTTTTCGAATCCTGACTTCAGTCATCCAGTATTTTAGCTGCCACTTCTAACAAATTGGATGAGCATGTCATCTCTACCTTAAAGTTCTTACTAACATTGTAAAATACACAGGGCCAAGTGCAGAACCTTGGGGCACCCCATTAGAGACCTCCTTACAAGGTGACATCAACTAATCTTTGACTCTTCCCAGAATCCCCTGATTGTATATTATCTCTCTAGCCCATTTCTCTGCATCTTCTCCACAGGCCTTTGTCAATGCTTAGCTACAGCCTTTGCCTCATCAAACAGTCTGGATTGTTGTTGTGGTGGTGGTTTGTCCTTCATTTTCGAAGAGGACTATGACATCAGGGAGAGGATGCCATGACGTGCAAGTGAATTGGATTACAGTGAGGGAGGGCTGTGCAATGTCACCAACCTCACTTTCTCCTCCAGAGCCATCTGGGTCCAGTGGCCAGATATAGATCAGGATGACTGGAGAGGGCCCTGTCTGGAAAGGAAATTAGGGTAATCTTGCGTGACCTGGATCTCTGGTCCATTGTTTCTTTTTCAGGATGTTTACTAACCCTTTAATAATACATCTCAGTCTTGCCAGGAATTGAAATCAGACTTTCTAGCTTATAAATAGTGAATTCTATCCTCTTGCCTTTTTTGAAAAATCAGGACATTTGTGCTTCTCCAATCCTGCAGTCTCTCTCCTGTTCACCTTGATTTTCAAAGTAGATCACTGACTGGCTCAGCAATTACATCTGCAGATTCTTACCCAAGGATGTAGTCCATCTGGGTCTAATGACTTGAACTCATCAACAGCAGTTAGGTGTTCTCTTACTATCTCTCTGCTTATCTTGGGTATCAATTCCTTATTAGTCATTTTAGTTTTGCCTTTTCCAATGCAAAGATCATTCTACTTGACCAAGTGAAAACACAGCTACTCTGCCTGTTCCTCCCTGTCCTCTCTTCTCCAATCCAATCCAGACATTTATTAAGTGCATTCTATGTGCAAGGCCGTCCTGGGCTCTGGCACGATAAGGACCACATGTGAAACAATCCCTGCCTTCCTTCTACCAGGGACTAAAGGGGAATAAAATATGTGAAGTGTTTTGTATACAAGTGATAAAATGGTCTCCTGATTCTGAAAAGTCTGTATAGGTCTTCCCAGGTTTTTCTGGAATCATCCCCCCCCCATCATTTTTTTTTTTTTTTTTTTTGTGAGTCAGTCAGGGTTAAGTGACTTGCCCAGGGTCACACAGCTAGTGAGTATCATGTGTCTGAGGTCAGATTTGAACTCAAGTCCTCCTGACTCCAAGGCTGGAGCTCTATTCACTGCACCACCTAGCTGCCCCTCCCTCATCATTTCTTATAACACCATAGTATTCCATCACAATCCTGTATCACAATTTAAGCCATTCCCCAATTGATGGGCATCCCCTCAATTTCCAATTCTTGCCACAACAAAAAAGAGCTGCTATAAATATTTTTGTACAAATAGATCCTTTTCCCATTTGTATGATCTCTTTGGGATACAGACCTAGTAGTGGTATTGCTGGATCAAAGGGTATGCACAGTTTTATAGCCCTTGGGACATAGTTCCAAATTGTTCTCCAGAATGGTTGGACCAGTTCACAATTCCACAAATAATATATTAGTGTACCTATTTTCCCTCATCCCTTCTAGCGTTTGTCATTTCTGGTAGAAGTAATGAAACCTCAGAGTTGTTTTAATTTGCATTTCTCTAATCAATAGTGATTTAGAGATTCTTTTCATATGACTATAGATAGCTTTGATTTCTTCTGAAAAGTCAGGCAAAAATATTCTTACTGGCCCTTGTTAGATGCATTCATCTCTGACCAAAAGCATGCTCTTTGGAGCTGTGATTCAGAAATTCAAATCCTGTTTTCAGATACCATCTTCCTAGGCAGCTCCTCACCTCTCAAAACTGCCTTTCCTTTTGAAAACTCTTGCTTTGAATGAGGAAGAATTGAAGATGCCATGTGGCCAAGCACTTAAGGGCTTCCATTTCTTGGCCAGTGCTTGACTTCTCTAACAGTGCTTTCTAGATCCACCTACTCGTGTCATCACTGTCCGTGTGAATCGCTAGCAGTGGGCATTTGATCATTTGGTTTGATATCATGGATGGGTGGTTCTCTTGTCATGTTGTCGATCAGAGGTATCAAACTTGGGAGCCCCTCCTGAGTAATTTTACCAGTTACATGTGAAAGTAAAATACAGCTTAAATGTTGTTAATCTGTGGTTGTCAAAGTCAGTATGTGACTTGCAGGGATCCTTTTCTATTTGAGATTAACACTGCTGTTGTAAATGCATTCTCCAGGAAGCCAGAAGATTATGGAAAGTCTTAAATACCGTGCTTAGAAGTTTATATTTTATCCTCTAGGCAATAGGAGGGCATAAGGCTTCCAGACCTTGAACAAATCTTGCACATTTTCTGCTGAAATTAATTGGGTTCCAGTGGGGCGAATGAGAACTGGTAGCACACGTGAGTGGTGGGCCAAGCTTACGCTGCTGGTCTAAATGCCTCTACCTGGAATTTGGGGGGAAAGAATCGGCTCCAGGAATTGACTACTAACTACCCTGTCTTCCTTTTGTTCTGTGAATGTTTGTTGATTAGTACATCCGGGCAACTGAATATTGTCATGTTGTCTATTTCTTGACCTCTGGTAGGCTTCTGTTCTCTCAGAAGGAAAACTGTGCTCTCCTTTCTTCTCTCCACAGGCCCTAGATGAGGAATATCTGAAAGTTGATGCCCAGTTTGGAGGAGTTGATCAGAGGAAGATTTTTACCTTTGCAGAAAAGGTGAGTTCCAGTTTGGGGCCTTAGGTTTCAGTGGAATATTTATTTTTCTCTATGCATTGCTACAGACCCCCCACCAGCAGGGCCTTGGCCATCCTGTGAGGTATAGTCCTTATTTTTATTTCCCAGAAGAATGAGTCCCTGCTGTCCTGCATCTGGGCCTGATGATATTTCACTAGGTGGAAATAGTTTGCCCACATTATTAAAGACAGCTCAGTGTATTCGAAAGAATATGGCACTAGAATTCAGAAGACCTGAACATCAGGTTTGGCTCTCAGCTGCCTAATTTCTGTCTGACCCTTAGCAAGTACTGTAGCTTCTCCAAGTTATAGTGCTTCAAAGCACTTGGAGTCAGCAGCATGGAAAGAGCCTGGACTTAAGAGACAGAAAGACCTCAGTTCAGATCCTCCCTCAGACACTAGCTGTATGACCCTGGGCAAGTCACATCTCTTAACTTCTTTATCTTCAAAGTGGCCTTAACCCCACTAGTACCCATGCTTTCACATGGTTATTGTGAGATTCAAGTGAGATAATGTTCATAAAGCATTTTGCAAAATTTTTGCCTTATAGAAATGCCCCTGTCATTGTTATCAATCAAAGGAGGCTAATACCTACTTTGCCTACTTCCTAGATTGCTTTGAGAGTTGCCTTGAGTGTAATAGGTACTCGGCAGATGGATCTTAAAGGGCTTTTCAAACTATAAATGATTGTTCAAATACAACGGATTATTATTTAAATGGAAAGGGAGAAAGGAAAGTCATTATAAGGCTATGAAGTTCCTTGTTCCTTGTTTTGGGTAAATGGGAAAAAGAAAAAAAAACCAACAGTCTTGTAGCCTTGTAGAATTTAGAGTAGGCCTACAGAAACCAGGGTCAGGCCCAAAGAATGGTAACGACATGAAAGAGCAGCCTGTCATGGAGGATAGAGAGCTGCCAAGGGAGCCAGGAAAGCCTGGGGGGAAGCCAGCCCCACCTCTGCCCATAGTGGCTGAGTAGCCCAGGGCAGGTCACCTAAACTAAGGCCACACGGAAGGCTCCCCACCCTGATTAAAGCCTCATGCTCCAAGCAAATCTCTAATGCAAACAGGCCTGAGCCGCCGTCTGTACTGAAGAAGGGAGTGCCCGTATATGGACAAAGTAGCACCATTTAAAATCAGCAGAATAACTCCAGATGGGGGCTCATGTGATGCTTTTGTCTGGGGTCTTCCATGTAACAAGTAAAAGGGAATGCTGAGAAGTGACTAGTGTAGTGAGAACTGATCTCATGACCAGTTGTCCTCTCCATGCCTGTGCCTTGCCAAATGCCACCTCCGGATGATTCCTGCCACCTGCCTTCTCTGCTCCTTCTGAATGGAGCTGGAGGAAGTCCCCAAACCCTGCTGGCTAGGTTAGGTCCATTGCAGATGTAGGATAGCTAATCTCAACTGGGCCCTTACTATGGTAGAACACATCTTTTATTCATCTCTAATTGACTTTCTATTGCACTCCTCCCCAGAGGCTCTTTCAAACCTTTTCTCCCTAAACCTTCCTTCCTTTCTCAGCTAAAGACTTCCCCTCCTTATTGAGAGAATAGAGGCTATTCTCCATGAGTTTTCCCTTTTCCTCTTTTAATAATGATAATCGCTAGCATTTACGTTGAGCTTTAAGTACTTAAAAGTAATCTCATTCTCTCACAACAAACCTGCAAAGGAGGTGCTATTGTTATCATCCCTATTTTACAGATGAGAAAACTGAGGCACAGAGAGGTTTAAGTGGCTTGCCTGTTGTCACACAGCTAGTATCTAAGAAAAGGTTTGAACTCAGATCTTCCTGAGTACAAGACCAATATTCTATCCAACATATCACCTAGTTACCTTCATCTCCAAACCCCTCAGCATCATCCCCCACACTCTTTACTTCAGTCTGTATCAATGAGACGACTCTTCACCTGCTACTCTCACAGGTGCCCTTGATATCATTTCTGTCTGCCTCTCCCTTCCCTCTTCCCCCCTCCCTCCCTCTCTCCCTTTCTATCTCTTTCTTTCCCACCTTCTTCCCCTCCTTTCCTCCCTCAGCTCCTCTCTTTCCCTCCTTCCCACATCCCTTTCTCTCTTTTGCTCTCCCTCCCTCTCCTTGTATTTTCTTCAGTAACTTTCTATTGCCTCTAGGATAAAATAACTCCTCTGTTGGCCATTTAAAGCTTGTCAAAACCTGAGCCCCAACCCCACCCTATCCTTCCAGTCTCATCATATTTTACTCCACTTTTCTCACTGTGCCGTCCAGCCAGGCTGCCGTCTTCTCTGGTCCTGGCAGTGGTGTTCCATCTCCTGTTTCTGCTCTTCTCCCTCCTTATCTGCATCTTGTTGATTCCCTGCCTTCCAGATTCTGCTCCTGTACATACTTAGAGATGATAGAATGGAAGTTCCTGGAGGGCAGGAGTTGTTTCCCTTTTGTTTTTGTATCCTGGGTGCCTCACTCCTAAAAGCTGCTTAATAATTGCTTGGGGAGAGGCATTCATCCAGGATATTGAGCCAGTTGCTGGATTGGTGATCGCCTCTTTTTCCCTGTGTTTTCTTCCTGCTTCTAGTACCTCCCAACCCTGGGCTATTCAAAGAGGATCCACTTGATGAATCCTATGGTCCCGGGATTGACAGGCAGTAAAATGAGCTCTTCGGAAGAGGTGGGTGTTCATCTGTGCCTCAATGGTGGCTGTAGTTCTGGGGCAGAAAATGAGAGAGGGACTAGGAGGTGTTAAAAGAAAATAAATTGGCAGCTGGGAATGCCTTTAAAGATAAAAAGGACCTTTGAGGCCATTTAGTCCAGCCCCCCTGTTCAGTATCTGATCGGAGGTTGGGAAATACATGTGACTGTTTCTTAACCATATGTGCACACATTTTTTTGGTAGGTGACAAGCACACAATCTTAATGCTTTTTTTCTCTAGTGTTGCAGTGTTTCATGTGCTAGCTTGTTACTCTCAACCCACCTGTCCTGTTCGGTGACATTCACCATATCTTATCACTAAAAAGGGTGCTAGACAGAGAAGGTTCTCTGTCCATGTCCATCTCCATGGCAGGTCCCCAGGGTCGTGGAAAGGTGGGGGCCTGCCCTGTGGAGCAAACAGATTCTCGTTTGAGAACCAGCTGGAATGTTCTCATTTTTCAACCCGTCAAAAGGTTCTCTCTGCCCCATGGGTTATAGGAGTCCAAGATTGATCTTCTTGATCGGAAGGAAGATGTGAAAAAGAAACTGAAAAAAGCCTTCTGTGAGCCAGGGAATGTGGAAAACAACGGAGTCTTGGCCTTCATCAGATACGTGCTTTTCCCCCTCAAATCAGGTGAGGGGCTCAGCTATTGCCATTTCTGTCACATGAAAGCCATCCTCTGGCACAGTCCCCCAGTGAAGTGGGGTGAGCAGGCCTGGAGGGAGCCCTGAGGTCAGGCTCCAGTGCAGGGGGGACTGTGTGAGACCTCGGACAGCCCCCTCACCTTCTCTGGGTGGGACTTGCTTCTGCCACAGATAAAATGAGGGTCCTGGGATGCGGTCCTCCCCTGCTCCAGGTAGAGGGTTACGTCACTGATTGAACTGCCTCCCACTGGGGTCATGCACTGCAGCGGCATGCAGCCGCCTCAGGAGAATCCCCATTTTACAACAGTGGAGACTGAGGCTCCCCACCATGAAGTGGGTGCCCAAGGTCATACAAGCTAGAACGAGGCCTCCAGACTCCTGGTCCCCTTTCTGCTACGTCCTGCCCTTGGGGCTGCTCAGGCCTATGTCTCAGTCATCCCCTCACAGGAACTAGTCTCTCCTGTCTCCCTGCCGTGTCCCTGTCTCTGAATTAGGCACCATGTGGTGGGGCAGACGTAGAAGCCTGAGATACAACTCCTGTAAGACTGAGTGATTAACTGTGCAGTTATTTGGCTCCAAGCTGGGGGTCAGCAGCTGTCTGTGAGCCTCTTCTCCGTTTTGTAGAGTTTGTGATCCTTCGAGACAAGAAGTGGGGTGGCAATAAAACCTACACGGCTTACTCCGAGCTGGAAAAGGACTTTGCAGACCAGGTAATACCCAGAGTGGAGCGTACCCAAGACCTTCTCCCCGCTCCTACCCCTCTGGCCATCCTTTCCTGTCTCCTTTGCTGGATCTTCATCCCGGCCACCTCCTCTAACCCTGTGGGTCTCCCAAGACTCGGTCCTGGGTCCTCTTCTCTCCTGCTTCTGTTCCACTTGGTGGATCCCAGCAGGGCCCATCAGTTCTGCTACCTGAGTCCAACTGTATCTCCAGCTCCCTTTTGGACATCTTAAACTCAGCATCTGAAACAAACCCATTCTCTTTCCCACTAAACCTTCCCCTCATCCTAACTTCCCCGTTACTGTTGAGAGCACCACCATTCCCCTCAGTCACCAACACTTGCACCTGAGGTGTCACCCTAAGCTTCTCACTGTCACCCCCACCTCTCCCCCAGCTCCCGTCTTTTGTCATATCTTGTCATGTGTTCTGTTCTCAGCATCTCTCAACTATGCCCCGTTCTCTCCTCGGACATTGGCAGCACTCTGGTGCAGACCCCCATCATCTCTCGGCTGGAACATTGAGATAGCTGCTGGTGGGTCTGCCTGCCTCAGGCATCCTCTTCTCAGCAGTCAAAATGGTCTCCCTAAAGTACAGGCCGAAGCATGTCACCCCCCACTCCACACACACACACACACACACACACACACACACACACACACACACACTCTCTCTCTCTCTCTCTCTCTCTCTCTCTCTCTCTCTCTCTCTCTCTCTCTCCCCCCCTCCCCCCCCCCTCTCCCCCCCCCCCCCACTCCGTCTCTGGGCTTTGACTGCCTGCCTCCCGGGCCTGAGATGTTCTCCTCCGCCTCTCCATCTCCCAGCTTCCTTCACTTCTCAGCTGAAATCCCATCTTCTGTACGAAGCCATTCCTAGTCCTCCTTATTCATCTTAGTACCTTTCTTCTGAAACCATCCCCAGCTCATCCTGGCTGCATCTGGTTTGTACATCATCCTCATTTGGTAGTGAGCTAGTTGAGAGCAGGTTTGGGGGTGAGGTTACCTTTCTTTGCATCCCCAGTGCCTTACACAGTGGCTGACACATGACAGACGCTCCTAAACACTCGGGGACCGACCATTTTTGTTGAGGGCACTGCCCACCTCCCAGTCATCTTCGTCATCCCTCTAACCCCTCCCCCCAGTCATTCAGTCAGCCTTACATGCCTGCTGTGTGCCAGGCACTGTTCATGAATGCTGGAGATACAAAGAAAGGCAAAAGACAGTGCCTGCCCTCAAGGAGCTCACAGTCGAATGGGGGAGACAGTATGTAAATAACTATGTACAAACAAACTATAGACAGGATAAATAGGAAATAATCAAGGGAAGGCATTAGAAGTAAGAGGGATCAGGGAGGCCAGGAGGTGGATAAGGCCAGTGTTCCCGGGGGTGCAAACAGGGTTTTATATTTGATCCGGGAGGTGATGGGGACCCACTGAAGTTTACTTAGTAGAGAGGTGACTGTCAAACCCCATGCTTTAGGAAGATGACATAGGTAGCTCAGTGGAGGAGGGAAGGCAGTGAGGAGAGACTCTGGGCAGGCGGCCCGGCTGGTGTGAGGTGATGAGGGTCTGCATCAGCGGTGGGGCAGTGTCTGAGGAGAGAAGGGGCCGTGTCAAATCAGCGGCCAAGTCCTAGTGATTCTGTCCCCAACATCTCTTTCATTGTTCCCCTTCTCTCTGCTTACATATCCACTGCTCTGGCTCAGGCCTTAGCACCTCTTACCTGTCCTGTTTATTAGCATCCTAATTGGGGTCCTTTCTAGTCTCTCCCTCTCCAATCTGTCCTTCACATAGCAGTCAGAGCAGTCTTCCTGCCGCCTACCCTTCGTCAGTAACACTGGCCTCACAGATGTCCCGGGAATAAGACCCTGCGTGTCTCGGCTCCCGACCCTCTCTCTGCCTCTGCCCCGTGCCTGGAAGGCTCTCCTTCCTCGTCTTTACTTTCTGGCTTCTCTGGCTTCCTTCATGTCCCAGCCAAAATCCCACCTTCTATAAGAAGCCTTTCCCAATGACTCTTACTTCTAATGCCTGCCCTCTGTTAATTATTTCCTATTTATCCTGTGTATAGATTGTTTGTACGTGTTTGTTTGCCTGTTGTTTCCCTTGTTAGGTCATGCGTGAGCTCCTTGAGAGTGGACACTGTCTTTTACCTCTCTTTGTATCCCCAACACTTAGCACAGTGCCTGGCATGTAGTAGGCATTTAATGAATGCTTACTGACTGACTGTAGCATATACTAATCCCATCAGACTCCCTGCATGGTAGTTCTCTAAAGTCCTTCACGATTCAGCTCCAGGCTCCCCTTCTAGCATGCTGTGCCCCAGACTTTGCATCCCCTCCCTGCCTCTGTGCATCACATAGGCCATTCTCTTCCACCTAGAATGTCCTCTTGGTGATTCTCCAGGCATGCCTTCCTCATTTTTCCTAAAACCCCTTTTGTCTGATCTTTCCCTTGCCACCTTTTCTCCCTGCCTTGTGTTATAGTGATTGATGGGCATGCTGTATACCCTAGTTGAATGGAAGCTTTTTGAGGGCAGGCATTGTTTCCATTTCTGTCTGTGTCTCCCCTGTGTCAAGCATAGTACCAGACACATAGGAAATGCTTAGTGTTTGTTGATTTAAATTAAATAGAAAGGCCAGTGGGAACCTGGTCCTGAACAATTCTTCTTTGCTCATGAGATGTTTCCATCTCCAGATGACTCAGCACTGGAGAAACCCTTCAGTAGGATCATTAGGAAGGATCTGCTTTGAGTCAACACCTCAAAAGCTTTGCCAGGGTTGTTGGTGGAGGTGGGATTGTTAATTCAGGTCAGGACGTCGCCTGCCATGTCATAGACACTAAGACCTGGACCAGCAGTCTTTTGAGAGCCATTGACCTGAGGTGCAAAATCAAATTAGGTCAGCACCAGGAAATGTCCATCTCCTCCCCAACCCTCCCCAGACCTGTCTTTCTCTCAGGCTTCCTCTTTGTATCTGCTTCATTGTCACCAAATCACTGGGCACAGTGGAGAATGGAGTCTCTTTAGACTAAATGAGGACGTTTCCTAGGAAGCCTCTCCTGATCTTGCCCAGCTACTGCAGCCCCCTCCCCCAAAATCACCTTCTGTTCCCTTTGTGTGTTTTGTATGTATGTGTGTCATACGTGCGATCACATGTCTTCACATTGACGTGTAAGCTCCATGAGGACAGGGGATTTTTGTTTTTTGTCTTTGTATCCCCAGACGTGTAATAGTAGATGCTTAATAAATGTTTGTTGATTGGTTGAGAGTGCAGATATTAAGACAAATAAACATAGTCTCTAAAAAATATTCAGTCTGTTAAAAATAAAATACAAACAGATGTGTATCATGGATGAAAAGGGGGAGGGTGTCGATGTCACAGGATTCAGAATTCGATTTAATTAATGTGTGCTGTTGATATTTACATAGATTTTGGTTTCCCCAGTGTTCCCTATCTGATTTTTGTTGTCTCAGTGGGTTGTCTTCTCCTGTGACAGGTGGTACATCCTGGAGATCTGAAGAATTCAGTTGAAGTTGCCTTGAACAAATTGCTGGACCCCATTCGGGAAAAGTTTAATGCCCCTGCATTGAAGAAACTGTCCAGTGCAGCTTACCCTGACCTGACAAAACAGAGTAAGGCCAACTAGACTGAGGAATGAAGAAGAGGCCAGGATAGGAGCTTCCCACCCTGGGATCCCAAGCAATCCAAAGAATGCCTCCGTTACTTAGGTGGGGACCCAGCATCAGCTTCCATTTTTATGGAGTTGATGCTGATGAGATCACCTAGACCACAGTAAAACCAGCTCAGGAGTCTCTCTGGTCACACAGGCATTAGATGCGTTAAACCCACTTCGTCATGGAAAGGGGTGCTCACTGCCCTTAGGCCAGGGATTGGCAACCTTCAGGTGGCAGATCATAGGATCAGAGAATTTCAAGCCAGAAGGGCCCTTTAGGATCATTTGGGGGCCTGGCCCGCACATCGAGAAGAAGCGAGTTATTTAAAAGCCCACAGGTTACCATTTACTGTGGCACAGCCAGCTTAGGAACCCAAGTCTGATGACTCCAAATCTAATGCTCTCTTCCACTCCATGATACTGGCTGTGTGTGAAATGACAAAACTGTGAAATCAGGAAAATGTCACGTCACCCTGATTTTAAGCCAAGGGTAGCCCTCGGGTTCCTTGTGAGGTCACAGTTGCACTCTTGATTGGCTTCACATCTTTATCCTGTTGTCATCTGCAGAGCCAGTGGCCAAAGGCTGTGCCAAGAACTCAGAGCCAGAGGAGGTCATCCCTTCCCGGCTGGACATCCGTGTGGGAAAAGTGATCAGTGTAGAGAAGGTATGTATTTTTCATTTCTTCCAGGTGAGGCCAGCCAGGGTCAGAATGGCCTTATTTCCATCTGGAGGAAATGAGTGCAGAGAGAGGAAAGGCCTCCTCTGTAGCTGTGGAGTGAGTCAGAATTCAGGGACTTGATTCCCAGGCCAGGCTGTATCCGTCAGACCTGCCTCTCTGCTTCACCGCCAAAGCCAGCCAGGGAAGCAGGGAGGAGGCTTATTTACCTACTGAATCCAGTTCTCTGGGCTTCATCCAGGCTTACACAGCATGCCCCAACTGGCTAAGGGCCTTATCCAGCACTGTCATTTTGCCCTTGCCTGGGGAGGGCAGCCCACAGAAGGGAGGTAGAAGAGAGAAAGAACTGTATTTCCCAGGGAGATCGAGAGGGTTGCACAACTGAGGAATTAGGGCCTTTTGGTTTCTGGGGTTTTTTCTCCACAACCAGCAGAGTCTCCTGCAGGGCACATTGGTTCTCAAGTGTCCAGATTCATAATTGGCAGTGATCAGTATCCCTCCAGTGGACTCTATGTGGAGCCTCTCTCTTGTGGTTTTTAAAACCATGGTCACAAACCTAGACAAGCTAGGCATCTGGGTGCCTTTGGTTCAAGCAGCTTCTAGACCAAGAGGCTTCAACTCATCCCTTTCACTGGGCTCATCTCCCCCAGCAGCCCTCATCACATTTGAGGGGGGATGTGCCCAGAGGTCATGCTCTAAAGAATTATCTTCCCATGACCAGTGCGGCTGGAGCAGGGCACCAATCTCACTTCTGGCACTTCCACCCTTCCCCTTCCCGAGGTCACCTCTTTAAAACAGGCCATGATAGTCACAGTGACTGTGGCTGGTGGCTGCCCTGCAGCTTCGGGAGGCAAGCAGCATAGGGCAGAGACTGGGATCTCCCCTTGGGTATTCAAAGAGACCCAGTGGGTGTTCAGAGCTGGGATTCAGACCCAGGCCTGGATCCAAACTCCAGCCTTGGGGCAGCTAGGTGGCACAGTGGATAGAGCTCCAGCCTTGGAGTCAGGAGGATCTGAGTTCAAATCTGGTCTCAGACCAGACACTTAACACTTACTAGCTATGTGACCCTGGGCAAGTCACTTAACCCCGATTGCCTCACCAAAAAACAAACAAAACTCCAGCGTTATTTCTAAAGAGTGAGACTTAAAGTTAGACTAGCCTTGGACGATTTGGGAG
The DNA here is from genome assembly GCF_900497805.2 of Vombatus ursinus. Lineage (NCBI taxonomy): Eukaryota > Metazoa > Chordata > Mammalia > Diprotodontia > Vombatidae > Vombatus > Vombatus ursinus. The sequence goes on from NW_020954553.1 coordinate 7,507,130, forward strand.
CTGAGAGTTAGTGAACATGTTGCTTTGCTCTTCTTGGGCCACCTTGGAGATGCCCCCTTGTGGGCCTTCATTCACTTGAACTTCTGCCTCCCTAGCACCCGGACGCAGACAGTCTGTACCTGGAGAAGATTGATGTTGGGGAGCCAGAGCCGCGGACGGTGGTGAGCGGCCTGGTTCAGTTTGTTCCCAAGGAGGAACTGCAGGACAGACTTGTGGTGGTCCTGTGCAACTTGAAACCGCAGAAAATGAGAGGAGTGGAGTCACAAGGGATGCTTCTCTGTGCGTCCATGTAAGTGAGGGTTCCTGGGAAGGCAAAGGCCATGCCTTCAAGAAGAGTAGAGGCAGGGAATGAGGCGCACGCATTCTTCCTGTATGGATTTATTACATTGTGAATCAAGCAGAAGATGGGGCGCCAGTTGGCAAGGCATGGTGAAACCTGCATTTGGAAGACTTGGGGCAAATGAGGTTGAAAGTTAGACTTGGTAATAAATTGCATCCCTCTTCCAATGTGGAGCCATTCTGAGGTAGCATGGACCCTTTGGCTGAGCCCAGCTGCTTGTCCTCTCCCATTTCTAGCATGATAGCAGCAGAGCATGGGGGGGGTGACCCGAGTCTCTGCAGGACTTTAGCCCCATTTGGGTCCCTGAGTAGCCTCCCACAACTGATGGGACTTTCCGGGGGGAACCTTGGGGCAGCTCTAGAACCTCCTTATCCTTGTGCTGTTGTGTCTTCTCAGGGATGGGGCAAACCGCCAGGTGGAGCTCCTGGACCCTCCTTCCAGCTCCGCCCCTGGGGAGCGAGTGTTTGTGGAGGGCTATGAGAAGGGCCAGCCTGATGAGGAGCTCAAGCCCAAGAAGAAAGTCTTTGAGAAGCTGCAGGTAAGAAGAGCTGAGCTCCCTGCCCCACCTGCCGATCCAGTCCCTGCATTGTATCGACCCTATATAAACGTAGTTACATATAGTTATAGAGGTCACACAGGCGGCAAGTAGAGGTGTGCAGCCAGGGCCTCCGTGTGGTGCTCGGGTCCCTCAAGTCAGGCCAGCTCAGAAGCCAGGGTTGGCCTGCTGCTCCTAGCCTCCTCTCTCTGAAGCATTTCTGGGAGCCCTGGGGGAGTAAGGGCACATCTTTATCTTTATCTCCCTGGGTTGGGCATCCTTCATTTGTCAGTGATGGCGTAGACAGGCAAAGCCAGGCTCCCTGTTCTTGGATTATCTCATCACTTTTCATTTATTTATACCTTGGCTCCCCAAAGAGAGCCTAAGCTCCTTGAGGGCAGGTCTAAGTGGCAGCAACTTGGAGTCAGGAAGACCCGATTTCCAGCCTTGCCTCAGATACGTGCTAGCTGTGTGACCCTGGGAAAGTCACTTAACCTCCCATCTCTGCCTCATTCTCTTGAGTCATTGTGAGGAACAGATGACTTGTGTTTTGAAGCAACATTGTAAAGTGCCACAAAGTGCTAGCTAACCATCGAGATTAGGGCTACTGTGAGCACCTTACCCAGTCACTAAACACTCGTTAGTCATTGCTTGGTGGGATCATCCTTGTGTTTTGCATCGTCCCCAGGCTGACTTTAAAATCTCCTCGGAGTGCATTGCACAATGGAAGCAAACCAACTTCATGACCAAGCTGGGCTGCGTCTCTTGTAAAACACTGAAGGGAGGAAGCATCAGCTAACTGCACAGTCGTCCCCCTCCACCCTCCCGCTCCCCATTCTCTGGGCCACCGGGCCGTCCAAGGGTGGCTACAACAGACCGATGCTGAGCAGATGTGGAGCCCCTGGCTGGAGGCTGGGAGAGGCTGCCTCCCATAAACCACAGGTGGAGCCCCCCTTCCCACTGTCTTTGCTGGGACTCGGGAGGAGGTGACAACTCTGGCTTCCTCTGTGCCAGCTGACTTAGGAACTCTTTTCCCAAAAAATCCAGTTTCAGTGTAATTGGGGGGGTGGGGGAGGTATGCTGTAATTGTTCAAATTGGAAAATGATCTGTTCCTCAGCTTTCCAGTGTGGATCCGGCAGCTGTGCTCCAGGGGCTGTGCCTCTGGCTGGAGCTCAGTGCCAGGGACAGGCTAATTACAGCCTCTCAGGAAGTTGTGGGGTTTGGGAAGGCAAATATTTAAAATAGGAAAGGAATAATTGTTCGATGTTAGGGCTCCCCAAAAGAGGGAAGCAAATAACCTGATTTTGGCCTGTCATCTGCCTGGCCCCTTTGCTACCTTCCTACCAAGACTCCCTGAGTGATGCCAGGGAAACTCTTCATCCTGTCCAGCTCTCCTCCCCACACCCTAAACCAGGTGTATGTACTAGCATCACACCATGGCGAGATGGGGGGAAGTAACTTCATAATCTGAATCATCATCATGAATCAAAATAAAGCAACTGACTGAAAGTACCCGAGTGTGGTGTTTTGGGGGGATGGACGCAATAGAGTTGCAGCAGGGAGCCACCATCTGGCTACCCCAGGGCTGCATCCCTTCCCTAGCATGGCCTGGCCCCAGCCCCAGTGACACGAACATGCCCTTCACCCTGCCCGGGCAGGTGTCTCTGAGCCATGGGAGAGGAACCCTGCCATGCTAATCACTTCCAACTCCAGCAGGGACTAAGGGGGAAGGTGGGGGAGGGGGGTACACAGTTTGTTGACAGAGTTTGTTTGTTTCCAGCCACTGGGGTTGGAAAGTGTGAGGTGAGCAGCACACTGGCCTCAGAGGGGGATGGCGTGGAGGCCAGCTTCTGCTGAGATTGGAGTCTGACAACTCTACCCCGACTTCTGAAGGGGGCAGCAGCAGCTAGGGCTCCCCAGCTGCATCTAAGTCACCTAGCCCCCATCAAGGAAGAAGAAGAAGCGACAACAATTCAGCTTTAATCATATAATTAACATATTTTAACCAAAACATACAGAGTTTTTCATTGTATCTCACTTAGACTTTTCAAGGTTGAGGGCTGAGGTCTTCTGGGGTAGTGGGGTGGGGTTTTTTTTTTTTTTTTGGCTTTTTCAACAGTTAAAGTGAGGTCAATGTTTAAAGAAATATATATATTTCTCTATATCTAACATTTCTATAGAACAATAAAAATCAGAGGCTTTTGGTCTCGGTTAGTGCTAGGTCCAGCTTGTTCCCCAAGGGGATAAGGCAGGGACTTGACCCTTCCCTTCCTTTCCCCCCCTTCTTGGTCCCCACTGCCATGCTCTCTGTCCAACCAGGACAGGCTGGGTGAGAGCTGAGCCTTCTCAGAAGCACCCTCCCAGGAAGGGCCAGGACTCCAGTAACTCAGCACAGAGGGTCAGGCAGCCGTGAGTTTCAAACAGGCAAGAGAAGCTCTCCCTAACCTCAGTGGTTCGGACACTGCCCCTCAAGCTTACTCTCACATCCGAGTCTATCAAGGACGTGGGCACAGTTCGGCACAGTATGTCCAGTGGTTATTGATTTCTCTCCTTACTCTCTATGTGACGACCAGTAGTCAAGATTGGGTGTCAGATGACCCACAGAAGAGAAGGGCATTGGTATAGAGTCAAGCTCCCCCAGTAGTCCCTTAAGAGGCTTGGACCCAGCCTAGCCAAGTTCAGCAAACACCACCCAGGACCAAATGATAACAGCCCTGGGGGGGGGGGGGAGAGAAGGAAAGAGCTGGCCAACAGCCACCTAGTGTTTGGTGGCAGTAGCAAGGCCTCTGTGAAGCAGTCACAGGGACCATCCCTCCATTAGAGAAAAGCCCTTCCCACTCCTTGTCCAAAGTGCACTCACCTCTACCTCACCACATCCCCAGCCACTTCTGAAATGGTTTCAAATCTATCTAAATCGCAGGTTACTCTGAAAGATTTACTAACCTGAGAACAGGTTCAAGAGGGTTTTGATCAAACCTGTGGTTAGTGAGATCTGGACCAGGTTGTTCAAGAGAAATCCAAGGTTGTTGAAGGGCATCCCTAACTTTTGGAGGCTGCAATCATAGATCATTCCCATATTCTCCCACAATTCTGGCTGCCAAAAAAAAACCATGAATGCCAGGCCAGTGGGACCAAGGGAAAGCCCAGGGAGGTATTCATATTTTCAGAATAGTCCAAGGATGCCTCTGGCATGTGTGACTGACCTCCCAATCAGCCTTTGCCATTACCTAAGTGAGCATAAATGGTGCAAAGGTGTATCCAAAGGGTGAAGTCCCACAGAATGGGGAGGAAGAGGAAGAGGAAAAGAAAAGAGTACATGTAAGGACTAGGTACCAGTGGCAAAAGGCATCCCTCCTCCTCTCTACCCCATCCAGCCTACAGCCTCCACAACCTCTGGATAGTGAGTGGGTGAACCTGAAAGAGGTGAAGACAAAATAAACCAGTACCTATGTCTGGGCTGAAAGGAGAGAAAAGCCCATCAGCTCAGAGTGGCGAGGAATCTTGGCCTCAAGGAAGTGAGAAGAGCAGCGTCTGGAAAACCAGGAGCTACTAACGAGCACAACTTTCGTCCTATTCATTCTCAGCAGGTCGATTTCTGATGCTCTGAGAAGGGAGTGGGGACAAGTCCCTTGGTCCTGGCCTAGGGTCCCACTGGCGCCATCCCCCACTATTGATGGAAGCACCTTCTGGGAGCAGCCAAGTTGGGAAATGATAGGGAGGCGTGTGAAAAGGATGGGCACAGGAGTTCATCCCTCTCCTCCCTGTTTGTGCTTTGTCCTTGCCCCCAAAGGCCAGGGACTACTACTCTGCCCACCTGTCCCCCTTCTGAAACCTCAAGACCCAAAGGAATAGGGCACACCAGACCCCCATGCCAGTGTGAAAAGGCTAGCCAAAGACCCAGAGAGTGAGAACTGCTGCCATGTAAACAGGAGCGTTGTGGAAAGGAGGCAGGCCCCACTCCACAATGGGCAGATCCACTGGTGAGGTGGTGACTGGCAGGATGGAAGGCCGGCCACCTGCCCCGGAAGATGGACGGGCAGCTGTCTTTGAAAAGTGCTGTGATTTGAAACTATTATTATGTGCTTGATTACAGGACTAATTATCCCAGAAATTGGATGGGGTGGGAGGGTAGGGTACAGGAGAAAGAGAAAATTTTTTCAACAGAAAAGAACAAAAACAAAAATCCCAGGGAGCTCTGGACCAGGCTCTAGCCTCTTTAGGGCCAGGGCTTTGGGACCAGCAAACATCACTCCCTCTTCCCATCATCTGTCCTTCCTCGGCTAAGCCAGGATAAGGTCGGAGATGGAGACGTGGTGACTCTGAGAGTGTCCATTTTTCTGTAAAAAGGCAAAAGAAAACTGCCTAACTTGGTGGGGAAAGGTGCCCTCACCAGGTTTGCATAAATATCAAAGGCCGTGGAGGCTAAGGCTGAATTCTTCCTTTGTATTAAGTTAAGTGTCTCTCCAGTTCTCCCCATGTTCTCATGCTTCGACCTGCCCAGGTCCCTGAGAGATTGTGTTCTTAGGATGGGTCAGTAGTACCAGAGCGCTGTTCCCTCAGATCAGACCAGCTCATTCTGTTTTTCTGTGAAAAGGAGAGGGAGGGACCTGTTAGAGGAGAGGAGGTCCAAGGATTTGAACAGCCCAGCTATATGCGCAAGACAATGAGGATGGTCAAAAAAGGCCCTGGCCTATATTTATGGAGACCCCCCTGCTGTCCCATCCCCATTGCCCATTGCTAACACTCAGTGCCCCCCTCAGGTGGAAGGGGCTGGCTACTCTGAGAGGTAGAGAGGTCCCACCCCTGAAAGTCTCCAAGTGGAGGAAGGGAGGAAACAGGAATTTATTAAGTATCTACTGTGTGCCAGGAACTGTGCTTAAGCACTTTACAACTATTACGTCCTCTGATCCTCACAACCTGGGAAGTAGATGCTGCTGTTATCCTCATTTTACAGATGATAAAACTGAGGCAGATGTAAGTTAAGGACTTACCCCAGATCACAGTGCTAGTAATTGGAACTCGGGTCTTTCTGACTCCAGGCCTAGCACTCTATCTGCATGACCCACCCAGCTGCCAGTGGTGCCACCAGGGCCTCGGCAGAGACGGCACCGTCAGAGATGCTGTAGAGGAACGTTCGGCTCAGGCCGAGCTGCATCAATCTTTATCCTTCCCCTCCCCAAGCCACCGTGTATCTCTGCTGCACATCAGCTCCATCCCACTCTGAGACCATGAGGAGCTGGGAGTAAAATTCAGACCCTCCCAGGGTTCACTGGTGTGTAAGCCAGTTCTCTCATGGCTCCCTGGCTCTGCTGAAAACATCAAGGGAAGTCTCGAGTCTGACCGAATGCAAAGAGCACTGGATTCCCCAAGGCCCGAGTTCAACAAGTGCTGGATGACTGGGGGTGAACAGCCAACAGGAGAGGCTCAAGGTCCCCATCTGGAAATCAGCGGTGATACCCCTGCATTACGGGCCTCGCTGGACGGCTGGGAGGAAGGCGCTGCTAAACCTCAAAGAGCTTACAGAATGAAAGAGGCGCTGTGGTTACTAGGGCGTAAACGTGTACTGGGTCAGCAGGGAGGCAGCTCTTGGCGCAGCCCCCAGGCCCACCCCCCAGCCCAGTACCTGAGGCAGCAGGACTCAGAGACTGCGGTTCCAGGCCCGCCAGCTGCACGGTGCCTCCGTTCTCCGCCAGCTCTCGCTTAGTCCTGTCCTCGAGGCGGGAATGCCCATTGGCGGGGGAGGCCGAGGGGCTCTTGGCCTGCTTGATGCTGGGAGAACCAGATGGAGGGACCCCCACGGAAGGCTTCCGGGCCACAGGTGGGGCAGACTTGCTGGGCTTCCTCTGGGCCTGCGGCCCCCGCTGCCCAGAGAAGGTCCGAAGTTCTGCCACCAGGTTCCGCTGCAGGTCAGCCTGAGCCTCAGGAGAGACAGGCCGCTCCAGCTGCAGCTTCTTGGCACCCTTGGAGAAGATGAAGCTGGCGGTGGAGGCAGGGGACTGTGGCCGCGGTGACTCGGCCTCTGGCTCAGGCGGGCCGTTGGGTCGAGGACCAGGGGGGCCTTCGGCGGGGGCTAGGCTGGAGACCTTGAGGCGCATGGCAGCGTGAAGCCCAGTGGAGGGCCCGGGTGGCTGGCCACCCCGCACGGAGAGTGCCTTCCGCAGTGGTTTCTGTGGGGCGGGGGCAGGAGAAGCTGGGGCCTGGGAGGCTGGCAGAGTTGGGGAAGCAACAGAGCGTAGCCGCACCGTCTGCAACAAGGAGGCCGTGACGATAGGGAGGCCGGCATCCTCCTTGGGCACAGGGATGCTCTTGCTGCGCCCCAAAGGCTCCCTGGCTGGCTCTGGTGGTTTCCCAGAACTAGGCTGAAGGCCTGGAGCTGGCAGGGGTGGGGGGGTTGGCGGGGACCCAGCTGCAGGCGGGGACTCAGACAGGGGCTGGCTTCGTGAGGAGACCGTGGCCAAGAAGGAGCGGGAGGTCTGTGCCTCAGGCTTGGCCGCAGACTGAGGAGGAGATTCTAGAGGAGCAGGAGAGGCCTGGACCGGGGCAAGAGGCTCCACAGGGGCGGGGGACGGAGCCGGGGACTCTGGCCTAGCAGACGAGAAGAAGGCCTCGTCTGGTGGAGGGAAATCAGCCATTGACAGGTCTTGTTCCTCTGGGGCAGGGGGAGGGGGAGGGGGCCAGTTGGGGTCCTGGGGGGCCTCCTCATCGGAACTCAGGGGTGCAGAGGCCGGGGCCTGGGCAACTGCCTCCGCTTTCTTAGCAGGAGGTGGGGGTGGGTGGTAAGATGGGGGAGGTGAAGGGGGAGGAGATCCCCCCTTGGGTGGTGTAGAAGATTCCCGATTGGATTCCACTGGGGTCACTGACCCCCGGATAGGAGAAGGAGCAGAATTAGAAACAGGGCTAGGAGTAGATGTAGGCGTAGACGTAGGTGTAGATGTGGATGTAGGTGTAGGTGTAGAGGTAGGTGTAGACGTAGGTGTAGGTGTAGATGTAGGTGCAGGTGTAGATGCAGGTGTAGGTACAGCTGGAGTTGGGGTCTTAGGTTTTGAGGGTGGTGGAGAGAAAGGGGCTGGAACTTTAGGGTGAGGGGGAATGACAAACCTGTCAGCTGGATTGGTCGGGGGCCCTACAGTAGCATCCAGAGGCTGCACAGGGACAGCCTTCTCTACGAGAGCTGGGTCACAGGACGAAACAGAGGAACAGAGGGAGGTGAGTGAGGAAGACACTGAGGCCCCAGGGGACCTCAGGGAGCACACTCGCTCAGGTTTTAGAGGCCTCGGTGACGGCTTGCCTGGGGAGGCAGGGGGCCCCATCAGCCCCTTGGGAGGCAGCGTTGGGGTGCCACTTTGGCTGGAATAGCCACTAGACGGGGAAAGGGTACGCTCGGGGGAGCCCACTAGGCGCTGGGAGGTGCTGGGAGACAGAGCTGGGACCTGGGCTCCAGCGGTCGCCTCCTCGGGCTCTCCAGCAGCAGGGAGCTGTGCCTGCTTTCGCTCTGGCTTGGGGGGCAGCCCGGGGGCCCCGTCAGCTGCACCCCGCTGGTGAAGGGAGTAGGTCCGGCGGGGAGGTGCCGGTGCCCGTTTAAGCTTCCGCAGAGACACGCTCCTGGCAGACGAGTGACCGCTCCGGACGCTGGCAGTGTCTGACCCGTCAGCCCTGCTGCTGGCCACGCTGGGTGAAGCCTGCCCGCTGCCTGTGGCCGTGGAAACCCCACTACCTGCTGGACTGCGAGGGCTCTCTCGGCTGGTGGCACACCCCTCCTCACGTGCCGGCAGCCCGTCCGCTCGGTCTTCTGAGCCCCCTTGTGACGACAGCGTTGACCCGTCTGACACAATGGTTTCGGTGGACTGTGAGTGGCTCCAGTTGTCACTGGAGGAGGAGGCATGGCGGCTTCGGGGTCGGCAGGAAGAGGAGGAGGAGAAGCGCCCCAAGGAGCGAACAGAGGCTGGGCTGGCTGACATGAGGCTGCAGCGGCTCAGGGTGCGGAGGCTGCAGCGGCTCAGGGCCACCACATCCACGGTTGGTGGCAAGACCGCATTGGGGATGATCTTGGAGAGGTAGGTGGCCTGGGGTGAGATGGACATGGCTGGGCTCATGGGCTCAGGGGATCCTGCCCCACCGGTCATTCCTGGCACAGCTAGCGACTTGGGTCGGACCAGGGGGGACAGCTGGGCCCCTGTCCTCCGGCCAACAAGGCTATCATCACGGTAGACACGATCGATGTGGCGTTGTAAGGCAGCCTCATCCCGAGACCCTGCTTCTAGCGCGACCAGTGACACGCGGACCCCGGGAACACCGCTGCCGGGGACTGCCAGCTGCCCATCCACTGTGGGGATGTGGACCACTCCCCCTGCTGCACCGTGCCCATTGGTGAGGCGAGCAGGAGGCCTGGGCACACCAGGCACATCATGCCCATTCCTTAGACCTGAAAGTGGACAAAAAGAGGAGCCAGTCAGTGAGATGTGGATCTTTTCCTCTTGCAGACTTAGGGCAGGGCAGCAACAACAGCTCTAGACTTGGGGTCAGAAGAGCGGGGTTCAAGATCCATCCCCAGTACAACTTAGCTGTGTGACTAATGAACAAGTCACTTTACCCTCTCCGAGCCCTTCTCACTTGTAAAAGATAACACCTGCCTGAACTCTCTCTTATATGAGGCTCCTGTAATAAGCATTCTATAAACCCTAAAAGAATCTAAAAAGAGGAGCCACACTTTCCTTTTCCTCCCAGCCTCCATCATCCCCCAGCCCTCCCCAGCCCACCTGGCAGTGGCTCACCCAGCTCCTTCTGGACATGCTGTGGGAGCCCCAGTACCGTGCTTCGCCTTTCACGCCTTCGCCGGCCTGATTTCCCCGGTTTTGAGGGGAAGGAGTCATGAGGTCGGAAGGTGGAGCCTGCAAGTGAGGGAATTAATGGAGACATGAAAGGGTTAATGAAAATGTCATCACACACAGACATACAGAGGGAGGCTGGTGGGACCCACGCCCTGTCCCCAGACAGGCACCTTTGCGCTGGATCATCTCCGAACGGATGGACAGGGCATCCTCGGCGGCTGAGCCCTCCATGGTAGACGTGGTGCTCTGGCTGCAGAAGGAAACGCTGTCCTCGTCCTCGGTGCCCAATTGGGATGACTGTGGGGACAGACAGAGCAGAATCAGGACCCACCCCAGCCTACCACTTCTTCAGGATTCACAGCGTTTATGGCCAGAATAAGCCTAAGCCCACGCAGTTAGTTCCATTCCTTTATTCTGAAGATTAGGAAAGAGAGAACCAGAGAGGAAGAAGCTTGCCCAAGGTGACTCAGGTAATCAATAGCAGAGTTTAAATGTGAGTGCAGGCTCTGATTCTAATCCGCTGCTCCTTCCTAAGGCCTGGCCCCTGAGAGACCCTGTGAAGGTTTGGGGAGAACAGGGAATTCAAGCCAGGCTGGCCACCCCTTCCTTCCTCCCCCCTCACCTTGAGGCTCTGACTGTCTCCATGGTCCCAGAAGTCCTTGTTCTGTTTCTGTTTTTCTGAAAGACAGGAAAAGAGAAACTATCCAATACTCCAGCCTTTAATTCAGGGACCTTTTGATCCAAGGTGGACAAAAGGATGTAGCAGCCCTAACACCCTCCCATCCTACCATCAGGGCCTCCTGCCCTGGGGTGTCCCCCCCACCCCCCCAAAAAAAAGCTGGGGAACCACAGGACTTAGAATGGAAAGGAGGCCTAAGAGACCATCTGATTCAACTTGCTCATTTTTACAAATGAAGAAACTGAGGTCCAAAGGAATTGGCCTTGGACATAGGCCACATCCTGCCACATCCCCTAGCCATCCTCTGCAGTCCAACTCAAATGCCACCTCCTCCCAGAAGCCTCTCTCTCAGACTTTCCATCACACTTTCTTTAGTACCTTTCTCATGCACTTATCACGTAAGACTGAATGATCTCGCTATCTGAATTGGTGTCTCCTTCCCTTCTAGGCTAAACACTGGTGACCCAAGGGGTTCTGATAGTAGAAAGGACTCAGCTGCATGGGGCCATAAGAGCACAGGGGGTCCAGAGCCCAGAAGGAGAATCTGGGGGGACTGGTACCTTGGTGCTGTAGGGAGCGAAGTCCTTCTTGAGCCTGAAAGTGCAGCTCCTCCAGGTGAGGAGGGCGGCTGCTGGGAAAGAAGACATTGTCCTGATGGTCATCTGATGACGGCTGCTTGTTGTCTGCTTTGCTTGAGCCTGGGGACAAGGGGAGAGGAGATCATAGGATCACAGATCTTGAACTGCAAGGGACCTCAGCCATCATCTAGTACAACTCCCCCCATTTTACAGATGAGGAAACTGAAGCCCAGGGAGAGAAGGCCACCGCCCAAGTGAATCGCACAAGTTGCAGAGACTGAACTCAAATCCAGATCCTCCAGCTAGAAATCATCTTCTTTCCAATGTATGATGATGCTTCCTCTCACTGGCCAGTTAATTTCTAAAATAGAACATCTCAGTTTTCTCTCTTTTTTTTACAGGCAAGGAAAATGAGGCACAGAGAAGTGTTAAGTGACTTACCCAAGGATGTATGGGTAATAAGTAGCAAAGCAGGAATTTGAACTAAGGTCCTTAGACTCCAGGTGGTAAAGTGGAAAGCTGAGCCATGAGGGCACACAACTCCCCCTACCCCTCCTCCTCACTGTGTGCAGAGAGCAGGGACTATCTTTTGCCTTTCTTTGTATCTCCATCGATTAGCACAGTGCCTCAAACATAGTAAGCCCTTAAGAAATGCTGCCTGACTGCCTGACTGGCCTAGACCCAGGCAGATCCAGGCCTCGCCTCCAGCCAGGAGCAGAACAGAGAGCTGCTCCAGGGGAGGCTGCACAGTGCCAGCTTCCTTCCACACCTGGTACCCCTCCACCTCTCTAGTCTCATCTCAGTGTCCCCCCCCATAGCTCTCCTTTGCCAAAGAAGCTTCCTCCCCTTCACTGCCCTCACCCAGGAGCACCTATCTGTACATAGATTGGGGGAGGGAACAGGGCTTCCTGCAGGACTGAAAAGACTACCTTAAGTCTGCATGTTGGCCTCTGCCAAAGGTCTCTCCCAAGCTCCCTCTCTGCTGGATGGCCAAGCATCTGTGGCTCTGTCCCCCACCTCTGCCACCCTGCTTTTGCTCCTGTTATTCCCAAGGCCTAGAATATCCTCCCTCCCAAAGGACAGGTAGTCAGGCAACAAACATTTATTAAGTTATTAAGGCAGTTAGGAAGGAAGGAAGGAAACAAACATTTATTAAGCACTTAGTATGTGGCAGGCACTAGGCTAAGACTAAAGTTAGAAAAGAAAGGGACAAACCATGCCTGCTCTCACGGAGCTTACATTCCAAGTTAATTTTTTGTTTAAGGCAATTGGGGTTAAGTGACTTGCCCAGGGTCACACAGCTAGTAAGTGTCAAGTGTTTGGTCTGAGGCTGTATTTGAACTCAGGTCCTCCTGACTTCAGGGCTGGTGCTCTATCCACTACACCACCTAGCTGCCCCTGGAGCTTACATTCTAACGAGAGTAGTAAATTCTTCCCTGTCTTTAGGTGACCCAGTGATAGAGCTCTGGACCTGGAGTCAAACATCAAGACAACCTGAATTCAAATTCAGCCTAAGACACTAGCTGTGTGACCCTGGACAAGTTACTTAACCTGTCTGCCTCAATTTCCTCAACTGTAAAATGAGGATAATAACAGCATCCACCTCAAAGGGTTGTTGTAAAGGTCAGATGAGCAAGCACAGTGCCTGGTGCACACTAAGTGCTTAATAAATGCCAGTTTACTTCCTTCTACAACCCAATGCAAGTGTCAATGCCTCCAAGAAGCCTAGCCCCTCAGGCGTCATACTGCACTTTGTTTTGTATCTTTCTACTGCAATTAAAAAAAAAAACCCGAACCTGTGACCTCATTAGTAGAGGGAGACCTGAAGAGGAATGTCCTTTCCCAATTCGGATGGGCACCTTCTCTACCATTTAGAGTCTCAGAGAGTTGCCTTGGGCCACTGGAAGGTTCAGTGACTTGCCCAGTCTCAACAGCCAACACATCACACTTGGACCCAGGTCTTTCTAAGTGTGACACTGGCTCTCTACTACCCTATGCTGTCTTTCTCTAATGCACTTAGTCATGTAATACTGTGGATCATTAAACTAACTGTATTCATTTGAGCCCTAAGCACCACCAGACTGTGACCTCCATGATACTGGGAGTACGGTGCTCCATAAAGGACCCTACACACAGAAGGAGCTTGTTAAATGTTCCCTTTCAGGCCTTTCCTTCATTGACCTATGTGGCAAGGGAGGGTGGGGAAAGGAGATGGCTATGGGGGAGGGGGCTCGGAGCCCCACTTTCCTCTATCCCAACCCAGACTGTCACTCTCTCCTAGGCTCAAGAAGCCTCAGATGTGAGGCTGCCTCCCTTATGAGACATCCTATCTCAGACTCCTCCTCTATGAGGAGCGGAGAGGCCTGCCGAGTGCTGACACAGTCCACTCGGTCGAGGGAAGTGGCCTCTGCCCCTTTAAATAGAATATACAACATAAGCAACAAGGGGGAGGTGGATCATATGACTTTAGCTAAACCTTCCTGCACCTTACAGAGGACTATTTAAAGAGGAAGAATCCCCCCCCACCCCGCCACCCTCTCCCTGCTACCATGTGATCCCCTCTGAATCTGTGGAAGAGCACCTGATCACTGAGGATAACGACCACCTCTCTATTTGAAGTGCTTGGAGATCCCCAAGCTCACTGGGAGGGATGAGGATGCTAAACGACTGGTCTATTTAGGACGACCCTACCTACCCCTATTAAAATGCTCAGAGACTCCCACACTCTCCACAGGAAAGGTGGAGATTCACAGCTTCTTTGCTCCCACCCTGACTCTCCAAGACTGTGTTTTGAAGTTCACTCACATCATGCACCCCCCTCACCTCAACTGTAAGAGGGAGCTCCAGGTTCTCCATTCTGCTTCCCACAATTCCATCCAATCTCACTGAGTCACCAGGTAAGATGGTGCCTGAGACCTAGAGGTGAGTAACATGGGTACTCCCTCCCTTCTATCACCCCTAACCTTCCGTCAAATGACTTTATCACAGATCATATCTACGGCACAGAGAGAAGGTAAGTTACTTGCCCAGGGTCACAAGGTCATAGTACCATAAATGGGATGGTACAGATCACTGAACACAATCTTCTCATCTTACAAAAGATGAACCTGAAGCCCAGAGAGAATTATTTTGCCCGAGGTCACATAGGTAAGTTAAAGAGCTGAGATTTAAACCCAGGTCCTCCGACACCAAATCCTTTCAACCATGTCAAGTCGCGGAATTTGAACCCAGGTCTTTCTAATTCCAAGCCAAATTCTATCCACCAAGCCAGTTAAGGAAGAAACTGAGGCCCAGAGAGGCGAAAGGCCTTTCACAAGGTCTCACAGGAAGTTAGTGGCAGGACTTAGAAACCAGGTGTCCTGACTCTATAGTCAGGGCTCTGTCTTTGCACCAGCTTCCCAAACACCTTTTTGAGAATTCAGGGACTTCACCTGCCTCCCTAACTCAGATTCAACCAAAGTTAGCCCTCCCCTGTTCCCAGAGGCCTAAAATCTGAGTTTCAGACCCTGCAAAGGCTTGTTGCTCAATGCTAGGAAAAACAATTCAGTGGAGGACCCAAACCCAAGACCCCCGCCTGAAGACAGGTACCCTGTAGAAAATGGACTGGCAGCCGGAGATGGACTGCAGGCTGAGATCAGACAGGGAAGCCTTTCGGATACTGAGGTGGGCAGGGTAGAGGGTTACGAGATTTCTTGGGGGGAGGGGTAGAGTGACTAGTCTGTTTCCTACTCCCCAGCTCCTCCTTCCAGGCCCAGATGTGCCTGACATACACACATACATACATATTGCCATACATAATCACACACAGATATATACAATCCCATACACTCACACACCCAGCTCAGTCTGCAAATCCACACCCACCCCCACCCCCCGCCCCCCAACAGGGCGGCGTCGGGACAAAGGAAACTCTCCCGGGCTTGATGCAGGAGGAAAAGGAGAAACACTGTCCCTCCTGCTTTCACCTATAGAAAATGGGGAGAGGGGGAGAAAGCCAATGGGCCCCACATCTCCTCCTCATCTAATCAAGTCACCTTCTTCTGCCATTCTGGCCACTATTTCCAGATTCTGCCCCAGGGGTTAAAACCAGAGGGGCACCTCACCTCCCCTTTGAGGATCCCCTTTGGAGATCCCCAGGCTCACTGAGAGGGACAAGGATGCTAAAGGACCTTGTCTACTTTGTACAGCCCCACCCCCATTAAAATGCTCAGGGGATCCTACGCTTTCTATGGGAAGGGCAGGAATTCCAGAGAGATCCATCAGTTTGGAGCCCGTACAAGCGCTTGAAGCTCCCCAGGGCGGGGCAGGGATGCTAGGGGACCCAGTCCACTCAGTGCTCGCCCCACCCGACGCAGCCTGCTCCCCACTCACCCCTTTTCTTAAAGAGCCCGAGGAGCGAGGGGAGGTGCCGGCCCATAAACACAACCATGGCGGCGGCCGAGGGGACCCCGAGCCCCCAGTTCCCCTAGGCTCTCCGGCCCGCCCTTGCCTGTTGCAGCTGCTCCGCCTCCGTCCAGGCTTTGGCGAGGACTGGAGACTGAAACTGCGCCAGCTCGGAAGGGAGGGAGGGCGGCGACTCTGGGGCCGGGGGAGGGGCTGGCTGGCCGCCACTGCACCACCGGCTCCCGCCCCCTCCTCCCCTTGGGCGCTCCAGGCCGGTCCAGACCCCAACCTACCAGCCCCCGGCGTGGATGCCTAGAGGCAGATGGGGAGACTGAGGCTGGGGTACCCTCAGTCACCCCTATGGACAAAAAAGGGGGGACCCTAGTATTTGACGAGAAAGGGGCCTTAGATTTAGAAGGATCCTCTACAGTGACTCCCTCCTCATTTTTACAGAAGAGGAAACTGAGGCCCAGAAAGGGCAAAGGACTTGTCCAAGGTCACACAGCTAGTGAATGACTGAGATGGAATTTAAACCAGGTCAGCGAATCCCAGGATATTCGAGTTGGAAGGGAGCTTAGAACTCATTTATTCCAATCCTTTGGGTTTTGTTTTGTTTTGTTTTACAAAAAAAGGACAGTGAAGCTCAGAAAGAAAGGGCTTACCCAAAGGTCACTAGTTTAGAAAGTTGTAGACCCACAGAGATCTCCAGGTGCAATCTAGTCCAACTCATATTTGAACAGGAATCCCCAGAAGGGGGTCACCCCTCCTGGTGAAAAGTCAAACCCAAAACCTGAAGGTATAGTAAAGTAGAAAGAGCCCTGGCTCTGCAGTCAGAAGATCTCGGTTCAAATTCTGCCACTGATAAAGGCCTGTGTGACCTCGGGCACGTCACTTCTCCCTGAGCCTCAGTTTCCTCATCTGTAAAATGAGGAGTTGGATTGGATGACCTCTGACGATCCATCTAGATCTCTGACCCTCTACCTTAAATTGTGTATTTATTTCAGCTGAAGGCACCAGCACCTCCCAAATCAACCAGCTTCATTACCTCAGAGCTCTGCCACTCTCTACCTCCCCTAACCAATCAGCTGCCAAATCCTGTCAATTCCACTTGAAAACCATCTTGTATCTCATTCCCTGTAATTCAAGGGCCTTCATCATTTCCTTTTTTGCAACGGCCTCCCCACAAGTGGCCTCCCTACCTCCAGTCTCTCTCCTTTCCAATCTAACCTCCACACATCTGCCAAAATAATATTTCTATGACACAGATCTGAACTATATCTCTCCCTTCCTCAAAAATCTTCAATGGCTCCCTGTAATTTTTTCCAATTACATGTAAATATAGTTTTCAACATTCATTTTTATAAGATTTTGAGTTTCAAATTTTTCTTCATCCCTCCCCAAGACCGCAACCAATCTGATATAGGTTATACATGTACAATCATGTTAAACGTATTTCCACATTAGTCATGTTGTGAAAGAAGAATGAGAACAAAAGGGAAAAACCATGAGAAAGAAAAAACAAAAAAAAGTGAAAATAGTATGCTTCAATCTGCATTCAGACTCCATAGTTCTTTCTCTGGATGTGGATAGCATTTTCCATCATGAGTCTTTGGGAATTGTCTTAAATCATTTTATTGCTGAGAAGAGCTAAGTCTATCATAGTGGATCATCACACAGTGTTGCTGTTACTGTGTACAATGTTCTCCTGGTTCTGCTCACTTCACTCAGCATCAGTTCATGTAAGTCCAGGTTTTCCTGAAATCCACCTGCTCATTTCTTACAGAACAATAGTATTCCATTACATTCATATACCACAATTTGTTCAGCCATTCCCCAATTGATGGGCATCCCCTCAATTTCTAATTCTTTGCCACCACAAAAAGAGCTGCTATAAATAATTTTGTACATGTGGGTCCTTTTCCCTTTTTTATGATCTCTTTGGGATACAGACCCTAATAGAAGTATTGCTAGATCAAAGAGTACTCACAGTTTTATAGCCCTTTGGGCATAGTTCCAAATTGAATGGCTCCCTATTATTTCTAAGACAAATTACAAACTCAGCCTCATATTTAAGGCCGATCACATTCTGGTTCCAACTGATCTTTCCAGTCCTATCTTACATCACTCTCCCCCCCCCACCCCCTATCTCATCTAAAAGCCACTAACTCATTTAAGGAGGGGCCCAGGACAGATACCTCCTCATTTCCCAGCAGCCCAGCTGGGTACCCACCCCCTCCCCCACTTTTCAGCTTTCTCTTGTGTATAGACTTCCCACATTTGATTATAAGCTCCTAGAGGGCAGGGACTGTCTTTCATGTTTCTTATTTGTATCCCCAGCACTTGCACAGTGCCTGGCACATAGTAGGTGCTTAACAAATGTTTACTGACTGACAGCCAAATTAGACTAGCTGTTATCTTCCATGCTTACAATGCACTCAATTCAACTCCTGCACAGTGTTCTTTCATCTTCCCTCAAGGCTCAGTTGAGGAGCCACCTCTTCTCTGAAGCTTTCCCCATTTCCCCAGTTGCTATTGTTCTTTCCCTCCTCCTATTATCTAGTATTGTACCCCATCTGTTCTTACATGTTCTATCCCTCCTCTCCCCTCCCCAGTAGGATGCCCAGCTCCCTTTGAATCCCTAGCATGTAGAAGCAGCTGCTACAAAAGACAAGAGCACTGGGCTTGGATTCAGGAAAGTCCAAATCTTGCCTCTTGACTTGCTAGCTTTGTGATCCTGGGTAAGCCATTCCAACCTCCACATGCCTCAGGCAATTCCTCAGTCCCATTGCAGCCATAGATGGCTTGTTATTAGTATTTGTAGAAAGCCGGTAGAGGGAGTTCCCACACCTGGAAATACCTGAGCTGGTAAAATCCCAGATCCTTTTCTGTGTACACCCAGCACAGTGTCTGTACCTAGTAGGTGCTTAATAAATGTTTGTTCAATAAATACAGGGTATCCCTAAAGGGTCTAAACCAGGGGTGGGGAACCTGCATCCTTGAGGCCACATATGGCCCTCTAGGTCAAGTGCAGCCCTTTGACTGAATCCAAACTTCACAAAACAAATCCCCTTAATAAAAGGATTTGTTTCTGTGAAACTTGGACTCAGTCAAAAAGCCACACCCGAGGACCTCGAAGGCCACACGTGGCCTCCAGGTCACAGGTTCCCTACCCCTGGTCTAAGCCTTTGGGAACACCCTTGAATCCAAGCAGTTAATTCCATTTTGGGACAGCTCTCATGGTTGGGAATCTCTTCCTTGCATCCATCCAAAATCTGCCTCTCTACAATGTCTATCTATCTATTGCTTCCAGGCCCCTCGAGAGCCAAGGAGAGAAATTCTGATCCCTCTTCCATAGGATTGCCCTTCAAATATTTAAAGAGCTAGCATGGGCCCCCTTCCCTTCCCCAAGCCTTCTTTTCTCCAGGCTAAAAATTGCCAGGTCCTTCAACTTGTCTTCTTAGGGTATCAGGCCCTCTGATTTCAAATTAAGTAATTTTTCCCAAAAATGTCATTTTTTCACATACTCCCACAAACCTCAACATACACAACACAGACCATATTTCAGCTTGACAATGCCCTTCCTAAAATGCCTAGAAATAAACAAAAGTCCTCTGTACGAGGTCTGACCAAAGTGAGGGCATTATCACCTGCCTTGTTTTTGGCTCTGGCCCTTTCCACATAGGAAAGGATCTAAGACCCTGTTCCAGAGCAGTCCTCAAAGGAAAGGAGCAGATGGCCAGAGTGAGGCCAGGGCTTGGGACGTGAGGAATCTCATTTTAAAGGCCTCAGCCAGTGAACCATCCTTCACTCTGCCCAGCCCTGTGAGAGGAAAAGAAAGCCTAGTGCGGCTTTGTGATAGTGACGCTGGTATTGTCATTTGCATGTTGCTCTGGACAGGAGATGGTCAAAGCTGCCACAGGGTTTGGAGCTCTGGCTTCTGGGAAAGGCCAGGCTCCTTGCAGGGCACTGGGTTTGGTGAGGTGCTGGAGTCTGCTGAAAGCTCTTCTGGGCACACCCTGAAGAGGCCAGCAGGCCAGGGCACTGAGGAGTACTGGCCTGGGAGGCCAAACCTGGCTATGTGACCCCAGGAAGTCACCCTCTCTCTGGAGCCTTGGCTTCCTCATATCTTAAATGAGGACAATATCTTCGCCAACCTCACAGGGCTGTTGTGAGAATATCATAATTATGGAAGTGGAATTTATTATTATTACCCTATGGAGCATGCTACAAAAGATGGCCTCTCTGATCCAGGGCAGGGCTGCCCAGCTTGTATAAAAGGGATTCATGGACAGCAGGGTAGAGGAAGGTTTTAGGGGCTGAAGAAAGCCAGCAATCAATCAAGATATTACTACTGTCTACTATGGAATTGGAGCTGCGGGTAAAAGGAGATTGAGAGCCATCCAGCCCAGTATCTGCCCTCAGGGAGTTCTCCAGCCTGGGAAGACAGAAAGTAAAAATAATCATAACAGTAAATAATAACCTAATAACTACAGTGAACATTTACAAAGTGTGTTAAGGTTTACAAACCTGTATTATCTCATCCAATCTGAGGGAGCTGGACTATAGCCTCTCCATTCCAGCCATACATTTATGTTCTTTTCACCCTTTGACCGTTATAACCACCCTGAAGATCCCCATCCTAGCTGGTTCCAGCTCTCGGCCCCTCTCACCTAGCCTACTGAAAGCCCCCTCATGGGCCTCCCTGGCCCCAGCCTCTCTTTTCTCCGATCCATCCTCCACACAACTACCCAACAGATATCCCCAGCACCAAACTGACACCGGACCTGACCACTTCACTTCCTTGCTTTGATCACTACCTATTGCCTCCAAAGGAAAAGAGGAAATCTTTGATTTGGCATCGAAAGCTCTTTAGAACATGCTTACTGCACGATATTCCCCCTTTGCATACTCTGAAGCTCCAGCCAGACTGGCCTAAGTAGGGCCGCAGATTAGAGCTGGAAAAGAGCTTGACATTTGACAGATGAAGCCGAAGCCCAGGGAGATTAAATGACCCAAGGTCACACAGGTGGTGAGTAGCAGAGGCAGGATTTGAACTTGGGTCCACAGGCTCCAAACACAGCATGGGATCATGCCTCCTCTGTGTAAGGAATAGCCTATCTTCCACCTCTGTGCCTTTGCAGACCATCTCTCATGCCTCAATTCTACCTCTTCCTTCAACAGTTCATTCAAGTCCCACCTTCTCCATGACGACTTCCCAATATCTCCAGCTGTCAAGGACACCCCTCCCCCATATTGTCTGGTATTTATGTTGTATATATTCTGTATTTATTTATTTTAACAATAATAATCATATTAATACTTAGCATTTATATAGAGTGTACTATGTGCCAGGCACCATGATAAGCGCTCTACAAGTATTATTTCATTTGAACCTCACAATAACCCTGTAAGATAGGCATTATTATGATCTCCATTTTACAGATTTGGAAAACTACAACAAAGAAAGGTAAAATGATTTGCCCAGGTTCAAACAGCTAGTAAATGTCTGAGGCCAAATTTGAACTCAGGTCTTTTGACTCCAGGCTCAGTGCTCCATCTGCTGCAAGATCTGTATAGTAGATTTAGTAGTACGGTCTCTATAAAAAAATACCACATTATCTATGTAAGTTGTACCTCCGGAAGAATGTAAGCTCCTTAAAGGAAGGGACTGTTTTTAATTGTTGTCTTTGTAACCCCAGTGCCTGGCACACACTAGACCCTTAATAAATGCATGTTGAATAAATGAATACATGCATATACACATGAACCAATGAACTGATGTAAAGGCAGTTAAGAATGTTCTGGGTAAACTGGAAGGGATCTGAAAAGGCCATAGAATCCAACTCTCTCATTTTATAGATAAAGAAACTGAGGGGCAGCTAGGTGGTGCAGTGGATAGAGCACCAGCCCTGGAGTCAGGAGGACCTGAGTTTAAATTTGCCTCAGACACATAATACTTTCTAACTGTATGACTCTGGGCAAGTCACTTAACCCCAATTACCTCACTA
>NW_020954553.1:7528491-7559872 GCF_900497805.2 Vombatus ursinus
CCCCCCCACCACACACACACACACACACACACACACACACACGAACCACATCCCAACCCCTCCCCCACCCCTACACAGGCATACTCCTCACACACATATAGGATCAAAGATACATGGGTAGAAGGGACCTTAAGAGGGCATCCGATCCTACCCCAAGATTTTACTGATGAAGAAACACACCCGCACAGATAGGATTTGCCTGAGGCCATACAGGTAATGATCCACAAACCCAAGACTGTAACCAGGGTCCCCAGGGACAATGGGATTCTATTGGATTGGGGGGGGGGGAATCTGCTATGGAGTACAGGCCCTGGGAAACCAGAACCCTTTCTGATATTTTCTCTTGATACCACCCCCCCCAGTGGTTAATTGCTGAGAGCATACAAACTCATTGCACACTTCCCATGAACACACCTGCACTCCCACACACACTTCCATACGCCACACACACACATACACATACACACACACACACACACACACACACACACCCCATAACACCGCCCACAGACACATGGCATCTCTGGCACTGGCAGAGAGCCCAAGGCGGGGTGGGGTGGGGGTGGAATTAGAGTCATTCTGCTCCTTCCTTCCTCAAATGAGCTCCCATTTGTAGAGAAGACATATCGCTAGGATTATAATTATTCATTTCCATGTCCAGCCTTTTTTGGGCTTTTTCAGGATTCCAATTTCTCCCTCTCCTGGCCCTACTCCCTCCTGCAGGAACCCAGCTCCTGGGCTCCCATTCTCCTATTCACCAACTCCTAATGTGGCCTCTGGCTTCCATTAACCCCACCTTCAATGACCATCCCTTCTTGCCAGAGCCCCCAGGAGAACTGGGGCCAGGAAGCCTGAGGAGAGAATCAACTTTCCTGCAGATTCGCAGTAGTGTTAGGTGCGCTTCATTGTGTGGGAAAGAAATCTGGCTCTATGGATTTCATCTGCCAGATAACACTGTGCCCATTGCTGCTAGATTTCTCTGTGGGATTCTTCTGTTGGTTTTCTTTCACTGGCTTCCTTTTTTTTTCCCCCAGTGTAGGTCCCTGTCTCCCTGGGGGGGAGGGAAGAGAAGAAGGGGGCCTGTATGTATGTAAGGGAGCTGTATGTCCCTCCTCCCCTTCCCTCCTCAGACCAGAGGCTGTCTCCTCCCTCAAAACAGGTAAAAACTTGGGCCCCAGGCCAAAATCTCAAATTCTTTTGGTTACCTCCGGGACAAAGGATTCTACTGGATGAGGGGGAGAAAGAAATCTGTTATGAAGTGGAGGCCCTGGGAACCCAGACTCAAACACTGGGTAGGGAAGGTGGGCAGATCCTCACCCCCTCTAGAACAGAAAGGATTTCAGTCTCTTTCCCAGCCCCGACCCAGAAGAAATAGCCAGGCCCGGGGGAAACAGGCAGGAGGTGGGAAGGGGCTGTTCAAAGCAGGCCAGAGAGAGAAGGCTGCAGATCAGATACCCCTAGGAACGAGGGTCCCAGGTGCACAACAGCTGTGAGTTGACAGCTGCACATCACTGGAGCCAAGTCCCCCAGCCTGGGCTTTGATAACATCTGGTTGTCCTGACAACCCCCCTCCCCGACCTGTAGTCTTGAGACCTGCAGCTGAAGGGCCTCCTCAACTTTCAGTCAGCCACCTCCTAGCTACCTCCATGGAAGCATGTCCCAGTGGAAGCAGGTCTACAAAGGACCTAGAGAAGATTGGAGGGTAGGAATAGGGAACTTCCCCCGAAGAAACTTTAGTCACAGACCATTCACAAGCCTGCTGCACCCTGTCTAGACCCCATACCCGAGTATAGCACACGCTACTAAGAAAGCTGTCCAATACTACCACCACCCAGCCCAGGGGGCTCCTTCCCTCCCTAGCTGAGGAAGGGAAAGAAGAAAAGGATACCCCAATCAAACCTTGCACTCAGACAGCTTGATGTAATAGAAAGTGTAGTAATAATAATAACTGACATTTATATAGTGCTCACTTCATAAACATCTCGTAACAACCCTGTGAAATCCATACAGCATTAAAGTCTATGACAAACATTTATTATTTGTCACGTATTATCCCCATTTTACAGATGAGAAAACTGATGCTGAGTGAGGTTAAGTGACTGCTTCCTAGTCACAAAACTATTCATTGTCAGAGGCAAGATTCGAACCCAGATTTTCCTGACTTCAGGTCCAACACCACACATTATTCCCCCCCTGCCTGGATGGCCAAGGAGTCCAGAACAAGGACCAAAGACATAAGTTTAAAGTCCTGACACTCAACAAAGAGCTGTGTAAACTTGGGCAAGACACTTCCTTTTTCAAGGTCTCAGTTTCCCCCCTCTATGAAATGAGGGCATTGGTGACCCCAAAGTCATTTCCCAGGCTGAGCATTTCACACTCCAAGGTCCTTTCCAGAACTTCCATTCAATGCTGGATGTTCCAATGTTGTCTTTTTTTACAGTTCCTTCCAGCTCTGCCATTCTATGATGTGGGAAACATCCTCCAGGGTGATGTCTCAACCTGCCCAATTCCTGTACAGGGGGCAGGGGCGGGGCAGGAGGGAGCACCCAAAGCACCCGCCTGAGTCAGAGCAGAGGAATGAGAGGGGGAGGGGTATCCTGAAGGGGAAAGAGTCAATCCCCAGCTCCTTCCCAGCCTACCTCCTCAGTGCCTCAGGGCCCAGCCTTCTCCACACACCAGGACAGGAGGTCTACTTAGGCAGAGTAAGAAAAGAGAAGCGGGGAGCTGCGGAGTGGATGCAGCTGGGGATCCCAGGCCTGGCTATGCGCCCCAGTTGCCCTAAGGAAGCGGGAAGAAATCTTGAAGAGGCAGGGAGAGTGATGGAGGGCATGCAACAGTGATGGCTGAGCCTTGTAAAGCCCCGTGAGAATGGAGTGAGAGGGGAGTCCCTAAACCCACATTCTAGCCCAAACAAAGGAATGCCTCTCCCACCCATCCCCCTAACCCCCCACCGGTCACTCCCAGGCTGGCCAAGAGGGGTTAGAGAAAGGACTAGCCCTGTTTCAGAAAGACACACCCCCCCCCCCAGATTCAAGGAGACCCTCTCTGTTCTCAAAGGAGGAGGAGTATTGGCCTTTGGACAATTGATCCAAGGGACGGAAGGGAAGGTTTGCAGCCAAGGAGAGGGGAAACACCCCATTCGGTGTAGTGAAAGCAGGGGAGTTTCCAGCCCTGCCCCACTGAAACAACAGCAGCCCTTCCCCCTACCCCCAGCCAAGCGGACCAGCAGGTTTTAAGGTAAACATTAGTTGGTGGGGGGAAGAGCTAGGAGGGCCCAGGAGGAAGAGAGCAATCTTTCCACTGAGGGACCCCTCAGGCTAAGTAGAGCAGAGTACAAGGAGCAATAATCAATTATTGTCCCAATTGAGTATCTGGTTTAGTCACCCAAATTATAAAAATAAAGTAAGAATTCCTTATTGGTATCACACTTTTGACTTTTCAAACCAGCTGAGAAGGTACTTTTTACAGAAGGGGAAACTGAGGTCTACAGAAAAGAAATGGCCTGCCCAAGGTTGCAGAGGGTTAGCCTGCTTACCAGGCTTGCAAGATTTCCCCCACAAGAGGCCCAAGTTTCTTTTCTCCATCCCTCTTTCTTTGCTCTCCAAAAGTCAAGTGGAGCCGCAAACAGTCAAGATAAAGGCTGAGCACCGGCACCCAGCAGACTCCCAAGTCTTCCCCACCTATATACTGACCATCACAGAATAGAGGAAAGAGCCAAGTGCCTGAGGTGGGAGGACCTGGATCTGAATTCCAGCCTCCTCTCCTCACACTGCATGGGGACAAACTTAGGTGAGGCCCAGCCCCCAGCAGGATCTCAGTTTTCCCCTCAATTAAAGGGAGGCAGTGTAAATGTAGCAGATTGAGAACAGGTTTCAGAGCCGTCCCCTCGGCCATACACACCAGTCTATGTGAATAGGGCAGGGAGCGGACTGGAGAGATATTATAAAAGTAGAAAAAGACTTGTGGATATGTGAGTGTGGGGGAGGGGGGAAATGACAACGAGGAGTTGAGTTGACACAAGCTCCTAGGTGGATTTGGGGGGCCATTAACAAACAGTAAGAGGGAAAACACATAACCTGTCAATGCTACAGGCAACTCTCTTCAAATCATAAACTTCAAAGCCATAACTGATCTGCCCAGAAAGAGGAAGTTTCTACTTTGGGAGTTCCTGGGAAGGGGTTGAGGAGAGGACCAACGTCAGTGCTATAAGGAAGCCCTAATTCTTGAGGTAGCCAAGGGGCCCAGTGGATAGAGTGCTGGCTCTGCAGTCAAGAAAACCTCAGTTCACATTCAATCTCAGAGTAACCCTGGGAAAGTCACAAACTATTTGCCTCAGTTTCCTCAAATGTAAAATGGGGATAATAAAATGTAGGATAATAGCACCGTCCCAGGGTTGTTATGAGGATCAAATGAGATCATATTTGTAAAGCGCTTAGAACAGTGTCTGGAACACAGTAGGTGCTATATAAATGCTTATTCTTTTCCCTTCCCCACCCCTCAATTAAGAAATTCCCCTCCACCAAAGCTGACCTTCACTTACCCAGCAATTCTAATCTTAGAACTGTGCCTGGGGCACTGGGAGAGGTTAAGGGACCTATCTAGGGTCACTCAGCCAGTTTGTGTATGAGATGGTGCTTGGGGCCCAGGTCTCTCTTCCCCAGTCACTGCCCACTTCCCTATCCCAATGGAACCACAGATCCAGATCTGACCCCACAAAAAAGAGGAGTCAGACTAGATCAGCAGTTCTCAAACTTTTTGGTCTCACTCTTAAAAATTAGTGAGGACTCCCCTAAAGAGCTTTTGCTCACACAGATTATATCTATCGATATCTATCCTATTATAAAATAAAACATCTTAGGATTATTATGAAGATAGTTTTGACCTTGCAGGCCCCATGAAAGGGGAGGTGCTCCTCACTGGACTAGATAAACTTGTACACATCTAAGAGCCAACATTTCCAAAACAAAAGCCATGATCTCCTCCCTTCAAGCACAGCCTCTTCTCTTTTGGTTCATGACCCACCATCCTTCAGTCACCCAGCTCACAGCTTGTGTCAAACCTAACTCACTGCCAGTCTCCCCACTCCCCCACATTCACGTACCTAGGTACCCACGTATCTTTTTCCACCTTTACAAGATCTCTCCAATTCACTCCCTTCTCTCTAGCCCCCAACCCTAATTCTGACCCCCATCACCTCACCTACATTGTCTTCTAACTGACCTCTGTGCCCATTACAACTCATCCTCCACCCAGCTCCCAAAGTCATGTTTCTAAAGCACAGATCTGATTATGGCAAGGGCCACCCTTGCCTAATTAGTTCTTATTACCTCCAAGATCAAGAAGAAAGTCCTCTAGTTGGCATTCTTTAAAGCTCTTCAGAACCTAGCCCCTTCCTACACTCCCACTTTAGGCCTCTCTCTGATCTAGCTACACTGACCTATTTGCTATGCCTTGAACAATCTGATCCCTGGGCCTTTGCCCCGGCTAGTGCCTATGCCCCGAATGCTCTCTCCCTGCTCACCTCTGCCTCCCAGAATCCCTGGCTTCCTTCAAGACTCAACAGAAATCCCACCTTCTACTGGAGGCCTTTGCCAGCCCCTAGCTGCTCTTCCCTTCTCATATTTTTGGTTTTTATTTGTTTTCAGTCTGACTCTTCGTGACCCCATTTGAGGTTTTCTTGGTAGAGATATTGGAGTGTTTTGCCATTTCTTTCTCTAGCTCATTTTACAAATAAGGAAACAGAGGCAAACAGGGTTAAGTGACTTGTCCAGGGTCACACAGCTAGTAAGTGTCTGAGGCCAGATTTGAACTCAGGAAGATGAGTCTTCCTGACTTCAGGACCCAAACCACATCCACCGAACCACCTAGATACCCAGCTGCTACCTTCACTCTACTCTGCATATATACTGTATGTACCTAGTTATTGACAGATTGCCTCTGCTATCAGAATGTAAGCTTCTTGACGACAAGGAATGTCTGCCTTTCTTTGTATCCCCAGCACTTAACATGGTGCCTGGCACGTAGTAAGCACTGACAGTGCTTGTTGATCGTTTGATTGATGATTTCCAGGATTCCTTCCAGCTCTAAATCTGGAGATCTTCTAAGTCTTTCTCCAGCCCATCCTAACTTCCCATAGAAAAGGTCAATACCTAATCCCATGATCTATCCTTCAGGTACACTGAGAATGAGGAAGAGACTGGGATTCGCACAATGCCCTGGCACATAATATGCACTTAACAAATGCTTGCCAACTGGACCAGGGGCCAGGAAAAACTGGATGCCTGAACAAAGAGGCTTTATTGGGAAGACCCTCTGGGTCTTTAGTGGGGGCTGTTTAATATCATCAAGGAACTTCCTCCCCATAAGAAGCCTAACAGTTCAAGGAAGGGTAGGGCCTTTCCTTATCTCAGGAGCTCAGATAAGGAAAAGAAGGAATCTTCAAGGATCCAAGGGAGATGGGGAATGAATAAACAAGACTAACCAGGCAGCAGCCCCACAGGCCATTCCCCACCAAAGTCGCCAAGCCAAAATAGATTCACTGGGCCAGGCATTTCACACCCCCCACCCTGGGCAAACCTACTTCGGCTTCTGTGAGCCAGGATCCTTATATTCTAGGCCTGGCACCCACTATATCCCCTACCTCAAACAAGTCTCTCTCTCTCTGTCTGGGTTTCACCCACCCAGTAGGATGACTGGAGGAAGGGCCTGAAGACTTATTGTGGTAAGTAATAACACTGGATTTAGAGTCAGAAGAAGAGGAATCATAGGACTGGGGAGAGGGTGGGTAAGTGGGAGCGGGCAAAGAGGGAAGACAAGGGGAATCAGGAGGGCACAGCAAGCAGGCAGTAGCCACCACTGCTTCCCAACTAAGGAGGCCTAAAATCAAAGCACAATGAGGATCTTGAGCCCCAGCTCCACAGTTTACCAGATGTGTGACCTTGGGCAAGTCACGTCATCAGAATTCACAATGCCTACCATACATGGGGTGCTTCACCATGAGGCAGGAGAGGTGAAAAACTACAAGGACATAAATGAAGCACACTTGGTCAATGTGTTGATTTGTTTTGCTTATTTGTGCTTTTGTTACAAGATGGAACTCTCTTGGAGAGTGGAGCAGGGCAGGGGGTGAAGGCGTGCAGGGTATCACTGGGAAGTGAGTCTTTTTTTTTTTTTAAAGAACATCAGTAGGGGAACTAGGAGGCGCAATGGATAGAGCACCGGCCCTGGATTCAGTAGGACCTGAGTTCAAATCCGGACTTAGACACTTAATACTTAGCTAGCTGTGTGACTCTCGGTAAGTCACTTAACCCCAACTACCTTGCAAAAAAAAAAAAAAAAAAAAGAACATCAGTGAAACACTTTTAAAGTTCTTTACACTATAGATACAAGCTGTTAAGGTATCCCCTCCCATTCCATCTCCCATGGGGGAAGAATGAAAACACTTGTCGAATTTTTTTCTACCCAAAGGAGCCAGGAAGTGTTAGGGAGGCTTTACACCGGTGTGATCTTCAAAATGTACTAGGAATATTAGCCAACCTAAAACAGGCCCCACTGAATTGAAAGCCCAAGGGCAGTGCAGGGAGTCTCTTCCCAGCACCAGACCAACAACATACAGTACTTCTTACAATGCTCCCCACCCCACCTGCTCCTTGAGGACAGAATTCCCAGACTGCTCAGAGCAACCCTAGTTTCTCCAAGTAGGAGCTGGACCTTTGACTTCCTCCCCAAAACCCTGGCACTGCCTCCCTCTCCCCACCCCCAACACACACAGACACACACGTACACTGATGGGGGAGGGAGGTGTCACAGCCTTTCCCTTCCCTCTAGTCCCCACCCAGACCTGCCCAAATGCAAATTCCTAGGCTACAGTTTGAGCAGTGTTTCCATGGAGCTGAGAACAAACATAAGGAGATCCTATCCCATCTCTCCCCCACAGAGACACCTGCCCAGGCCCCCCACGCAGCTACTTCCACCCCCCCCAGGTTCTGTCTCAGAGGAGGCTCAAGGCTTTCTACCTTTACTCCTGGCCCAGCTGGCCAAGGAGGAGGAAAGAGAGCTGGTCCAGAAAACTTCCTGGGAAGTCTTCCAGGTTAAATCTAGACTGGGCTCCCCACACTTTTCAATTTCAAAGGCCATTTTACAAATGAGGAAACTGATTTAAGTGACTTGCCAAGGATCAATATAGCTACAAATTTCTGTAGTGGGATATTACCCCAAGTCATAGGATTTACTGTAGTAAGAAACTTTATATAGCATTAATCCAGCCCCCCTCCCATATTAATAGAAAGACTGAGGCTCAGAGATTCAATTCAAATGCATACATTCTTGTTAAGTACTAATTATGTAAAGAAGCATTATTTCAATGAGATCACCCATCTACTGGAGTCTATTAAAAGAGGCAGCATGGTATAGGAAGAGATCACTGAGTCTGGAGTCAGGAGACCTGGATTCCAATTCTGCCTTCTTCACTAGCTACAGGATTGGGATCAAGCCACTCAATCTTTCAACATATAAAGTGAGGCAACAAATATCAACCTCACAGTGTTGTCCCTTGTTTAAAAAGCCAATAGTTCTTTAAACCTACAGAAAGGAATTATGTTAGAGGTACTGTCCCTGCTCTCGAGGAACCAGTCTGACACTTGAGCATCCCTCCTTCCACACAGTCTCTCCCACCTTGCCCTCCTCTGCCCCATCACCAAACTCCACTCACCACTGAGCCCTCGGCCCTCTTCTCTCCATCTACCATCTCTCAGGATGAACTAGTCCTTAGCCAAGAAGTTATCACCTCTTTGGTATATGGATACCTCCCAACTCTAAAACCATACCTCCAACAAAGTCCAAGACATCTCCCTGTGCGTGTGCTCCCAGGGCCTCAAACTCAGCTCTTACAAAGCCAAACTCTTCCTTACCACCTAAACCTTTCAACTTTGGCACTTCTGTCAATGGTACTACCATCCTCCAAGAGACCTGGAGTCACCTCAACTCCTCCTCTCCCTCACTGCCATTATCTAAATATAAGATCACAGATTTAGAGCTGGAAAGGAACGTAGAAGTCCAACACCATCAGCCCAATGCCATTTTCAGATAAGGAAACTGAGGCAAAGAGAGGTTAAAGGTCTTACCAAAGGTCACACAAGCAGCAGAGCCTAGATTCAAATCTAGATTATCTGCCTGGAAATCCATCATTTTTTTCCACCATGCCACATGATCTCTTTTTACTATCGCTGGTTAATTTCTCCCCCTGTGATCTGATCTCTCTCTTTTCCAATAGTCCATCCCTACCTTAGCCCCAGCCCCAACCATCTCTTATCTGAACTATGATAATAGCTCGGTCAGTTCTAAACCTTATTTCTGAACAACAGGTGACCAAAGATGCAGGTACCATCACAGAATTTAGAGTTAGAAGGTGATCCAGTCTATCTCCAAGGGGAAGTCACAACCAACTGCATCTGCCTCAGTTTTGTTGTGAGAGATATCACATGATTTTATACACGTCAAGGCTACTTTCAAAGTCTTCCAACAGGTCTCACAGTGTCCAGTCTCTCCCTTTCCATCATGCACATGGTCAAGTGATCTTTCTTTTTAAAATCAGCTCAGGGCCAACATTCCCTTACCTAAAAACAAAACAAACAGAAAAAAAAAACCCACCCATCATGACTCCCGACTGCCTGAGCAAATCAGATCCAAATTCCTCAACCCAATCCCTGTTAGAAGACTATGAAAATAGCCTTGACATGCATATAGTCATGTGATATCTCTGTGCCATAAGGAAACTGAGGCTGACACAGCTGAATGTAACTTCACCTTGGAGATGAACTAGATGACCTTCTTCTAACTCTAAATCTTGTGATGATACCAGCATCTTTGGTCACCCCGTGAAACCTCCTCAAATGACCCCATCTAATCCCCTCCTCCTTTAAAAGCATCCTCAGCCCCAACCAGGCTTATTTCCTTGTCCTCCCCTTCCCCACTCTGTGCTTTTGTTCAGGCTTCTCCTCTCACCTAGAATGCTCTCCCCTGGTTTTCCCAAAAGGTAATTAGTCCTCAAAGGACTTTGGGGATCATGTATTCCAACCCCCTTACTTAACAGATAAGGAAACTGACATTCCAAATAAGAAAAAATTGCCAGGGGGAAGCCTGGTGGTGAGCATTGGAAGCAGCTTTCCAACACAATGTATCTTGCTCCAAATCCAACCTCTTTGCAGTAGTGCATGCATGCTGCTCTATGACAAATGAAGGTCCATACCTCCTTCAGTGCCCACTTCAAGACTCATCTCCTCTGTGAAGCCTTCCCTCATTAACCTTTCTGAATTCCTTCTTACACATGTCTAGCTAGGGCTTGAATAGTAAAGGGATACTTTTTCATATTGCCTTAATATGTTGTCTGGAAATATGATCTCTCCAACCATGTTTGTCTTATCTCTTCAACTAACCTGTCAGTAACTTGAAAATAAAGACTATGTTTTCTTTTCTGATACCCTCCAGTCACTCCCAGGGAAAACGCAAAAGTTCATCAGCAGTGAGGATCTCCAAGCACTTATCCCATCCAGGTCAGCAGGATTATAAATACAAGGGAGGAGGGTCATTTCTCCATGCTATATTCCCCTTCCCTGCCTGGGAGGGTGAATAGGAAATAGTAGGGATGTTGGACAGAGAATCCCAGGATTCTCTTTCCCAAGGATTCCCTGGGTAAAGTGCTGGGTAGGAAGGCATTCAACCTTTCTGGGGGGGGCCACATCCCTCAGAGAAATGTTAGTTTTTACCCAGAAACCCATCTAGTTCAATGCCCTCCTCATTTTGCAGATGCTAAAACTGAGGCTCAGAAAGGAAAAGGGACTTGCCCAGGGTCACAATCAGATACCTGACCTCTAGGAGGTACCCATTCTCTCTCCAAGAAAAGTACAGAAAACCAAATTCCCTCTACCCAGACTGGAACAGACAACCTTGGGTAAGTTCCTTTCTAGGTGTAGGCCTCAGTTTCCATATCTGTAAACAGGGGGGGTTGGGACCTGATAGTCTCAAAGAGCCCTTCAAGTTCACAGAGTCCATGAATTTACATAGTTTATGAATCTAAAGGACCAGGAGAAATGGGCAACAGCTTCCCCTGCCCCCTCACCCACAATCCTCCCCATAGGGTTCTCTGCCTAGGAAATAGCCCAGAGGTTTCCACCTGACCAGGCAGCTCCCCAGTGGGAGGGGATGTGAGGAGAGGGTGAGGCTGTACCTCCTCCCCCTATCTATCTCTCTGATGTCCTCTCCCACACACACACATATCAATCCCAGTTCATGTTACAGTTCTCCCAGCACTGAGGGAACTAGAGGGGGAAGCCAGGAATCCTGTTGCCCAGCCTCAGGGGACCCTCCCCCACCCCTGCAGTTGAAATACAACCTTTCAGGCAGATCCCAGCACAGACTGGGGCCCAGGCTGTTCCAGCTGGGTGACTGAATTGAAAAGGGGGGGATAGAAGAGGGATGGGCCTAGACCCTTGACAGTGGGGAGAGGGCGCCCCAGAGAACCAGTCAGATGGCCGATGTGGTCAGATGGAGCCAGCCCTGAGCCTCCAGCTCCCTCCTTTTGTCTCTTTCTCCCTCCCTCCAGTCAACTTTCTGCCCTCTGGGGTCTGCAGGGTGGGACAGAAGAACAAGTGTGAGTGTATGTCAGCCACTGTGTAAAAACAGTGTAAGGCTGTGTCTGTATATAACTCGGTGTCTGTATATGACAATGTGAGTCTGTGTGACTGTCTATCTGTAATTGTGAGTACATGTAATTGTGAACCAGTGCTCTGCACACAGTGGGTGATTAATGCTTGCTGAAGGGAACTATGCCTAGGTAAGTATGTGTCTGCATCCACACCTGCAAATCTATGTGGGCATCTGTATAACCATAACAAGAGTGATTGCGGACATCTGTATAACTATGTGTCCATTCATAGATATCCATGTGCAAGTGTGCATATATGCCATGTGTAACTGTGTGCCCATGTGTGTAAACATAGATCCAAATCTTCAATAATTCTGGGCCCAGATGGATATGGTCACAATTATACAAGACATAAAAAATAAGCATGTTCTCGGTCCTGTTTGTGTAACTGTGTCCCCTATGTAGAATTCATGTGTGACTGAGTGTGATTTGTAACTATGTGTCATTGTATACATAGCCATGGGTAAATATGTATCCCTGTTCTGTTTTTGTAACTGTGGCCATGTGTGGCTATCCATGGCAGCATATAGGGGCATATTGTGTAATTATGTCTCCATTTGTACACACTCATGTGTAAGCATGTATCGCTGCCCTGTCTGTGTAACTTTCTCAAAGGCTATGTAACTGTGTGAAGATGTACCGTACCACGTACAGGCGCATTCATATGTGTCCTTTGCATGTAGCTATGTGCATGTGTGAAGGCACATGTGTGAGCATGCAGCTGGGTCCCCGTGTGCATGGGTAGGGGTTAGGGAGAGGGACCCCCAAGGCACCGGACGCACGACCCCACCATTCCACCGGGGCTCGGGCCGCGCGGGGCAGCCTCTGGCCCCTTCCCATCCCCCTCCCCTCGCCCCCGCCTACCTGTTCCCTGCCTCCCCCGGCGGCGCCCGAAATGCCAGAAGCTGCGGGTCCGGCTGCTGGGGGGCTTCCTCTTGTGGTGGGAGTTCCCCATGGCGCGCAGGGACCCTGGGGGACGGGGGCGGGGATGGGGATGGGAGTGGGCGGGGGAGGGGGCGCGCGCTACATGGCTCGGGGCTGGCGCGCGCTCAGGCCCCCGCGCGCTCCGGCAGCTCCGGCCGCCACGGTCCCTGCAGCCAATGGGCACGCCCGGGAGGGGCGGGGCCTCGGAGGGGAGGCGAGGGGCGGGGCGCGCTCCTGTATGCGGGCTCTCCCCCGCCCCCACTGGGACGCCTACCTCTGGCCCTCCTCCCAAAGCTAGGCAACCCT
Source organism: Vombatus ursinus (assembly GCF_900497805.2). NCBI lineage: Eukaryota > Metazoa > Chordata > Mammalia > Diprotodontia > Vombatidae > Vombatus > Vombatus ursinus. Next base: position 7,541,423 of record NW_020954553.1, read on the forward strand.
GGAGGCTCCTGGGAAGAGGAGGCGGCGATGATCCCTGCTAGGCAGAGCCCAGGAACTAGCACCCTCCTACCGGGTTGGGGAAATGAGACATAGACAGGATGCAGGTCCTTGGTTTTCTCATCTGTAAAACGGGACCAACGTGCACTCACTTCTTCATAGGAATTCGTAAATCAGATTTAGCGCTGGAAGAGACCTTAGGTCTTTGAACCCAAGTCCTCTGACTTTAAATCCCAGCCTTCCTTCCATTGCACCATGGTGTTACTGAAGAAGGTACCATATAAGCTATTAAGTGATACAGAAATGGGAGCTAAAACTAATGTTATTATTACTGCCTAGATGACCTTCCCCATATATAAAGTCAGGGGGTCAAGTTATATGATCTCTAAGGCCTCTTATTGGCTCTAGCATTCTCTGCTTCTATGATCAGCAAGCAAATCTGCCCCCATTTTACAGAGACAAATACTGAGTCCTGGAAAGATGCAATAGTATTATACCTAAAGTCACATGGGTGTTAAGGAAAAGAGCTAGGATTCAACTACGGGTCTTCTGACTAAGACTGGCATTCTTTCCATTAAGTATGTGGATTTGACTGATTCCAAGGAGCCAGGTTCTCTACCCACAGACTGTCTCTAAGCTCAGCTACTTTCAAAGATTCTCTCAGCACCCTCCCCCCACTCCCCAATAGATCTGGAGTCAGAAAGCCTAGGTTCTGGGGCAGCGAGGTGGCGCAGCGGATAGAGCATTGGCCCCGGATTCAGGAGGACCTGAGTTCAAATCCAGCCTCAGACACATAACACTTACTAGCTGTGTGACCCTGGGCAAGTCACTTAACCCCATTGCCTACCCCCCCCAAAAAAAATCCTAGGTTCTAATAATTAATACTTGTGACTTTGGGCAAGTTCCTTCCTGTCTATGGGCCCCAATTTCCCCATCTGTAAAATGGCAGATGGGCTGAATGATCTCAAAGATTCTTTCCAACTGTAAATCCTGTGATCCTATGGCACCTCAATGTTTCTGTGTGTGAACAGAACCTCAGTTTCTGTGTGTGAACAGGGAGCTAGAGAGCTAGGAAATGGAATTGGGAGGAAAGTGTCAACAACTCAGAGGAAAAGATACTCAAGTTAATATATCTCAAGACAAAAGGACTGGATAGGGGCAGCTAGGTGGCACAGTGGACAGAGCACCGGCCCTGGAGTCAGGAGGACCTGAGTTCAAATCCGGCCTCCAACCAAACACTTGACAGTTATAGCTGTGTGACCCTGGGCAAGTCACTTAACCCCAATTGCCTAAAAATAAAAAAAGAAAAGAGGACTGGTCTAAGGTGCTTGGAGATCCCTGTGGAAAGAGTCAAGGGTTATTGCTGATGGGTGCCACCTAGTCAGGCTTGAGGACCTGGAAGACACCAGGAGAAAAGGAGAAAGGAGGACCACACTCCACCTGCTGCCTAAAGACCCTTTACTCCATTAGAATGTAAGCTCCTTAAGGGCAGGAAATATCTTTTGCCTCTTTTGTATCCCCAGCAAATGGCACAGTGCCTGGTACACAGCAGGCACTTAATAAATGCTTATTGACTGACTCTGGGTATTAGTTGACTCCACTTTTAAGCAAACCTACTATATGAAAACTCCAATGACACAGATACTTTTCTCCTCCCCAACGTCAATCTTCAGCCCTCCCTTTTACTGCCTCTGTGGGTGTATGTCAGGGTGGGCTTGAAGAAATTCCCAGAATAGAAAAACTTCACTGGGGGCAGAAGCAGTGAGTGTCTTGATCCCTTCCCCCTCATCCCCAGGACTGGACTGGGCACAAAGAAGCCACTCAGCACAAATCCACTGATTGACAAACAGCTCATTTTTCAATTCTTCCGTCTACAGAAATAAAGCTAACACACAAAATAAGGGGAAACCAAAGGCCTGTCCAGAGTGGAACAGGCCTCCAAAAGAATCAGTCATTACAGTAGTCAGAGCTGACCAGAAGAGATCTTAGAGCTCACCTAACCCAACCCCCCACATTTTACAGATAAGGAAACTGGAACCTTGCCCAAGGTCACTCAAGGAACAGGACAGGAGACTGGAACCCAGGTCCTCGGTCTCCAAATCCAGCACTCTCGTCATTGTACTGAATTGAATGTGCATAAGGAGAGACTGAGTGATTGAGGACACTATGGAAGGGATGATGGGAATTCAGGTAGGTTTGGGATTAGATGACCTCTGAGGTCGGGATTCAAAAACTTTTCAGGAGTCCATCTGTTCTATAAAGTGGGGTCTCTCTGTGTGTTCACAGAGTGAGACATACAATCTGCACTGGATTCTCATCCTTCTATGATCCCTTTCCCAGGCTGGCACTCACTGGAGCCAAAATACCATGTGGGTGTTGTAGCATTTCCCACCTCCACCCCCCCCACCCCCAAGGGGTACAATGCTCTTTCACATGGGGTTTACTCAGCATGTGACCAGAGCAGCTGAGATGGCTTTGCACTGGGATGGGGGGCCCTCTAGGGAGGCTCTCTCCCTAGACCTAGCCCAGGAAGTCTGATACTGCCTGGGTAACCCCTCCCACCCCCAGATAATAGGTGGCCACTCCCATAAGGCACTGGTTTGGCCAGTGGTTGCCATTATCCCAGGCCCAGGGGAGAGGGAAGAGTTGGGGACCCAAGGTAGCAGATTCCAACCTTCATTTGCCTGCCATGATCAGCTTCATGCCCACTACCATCCTTTACCCCAATCAGAGGAGTGCAGCCCCAGCTGGCCCCTATTCTACTCCTCCTTAACCACAACATCTTCTTAAGAGATAATGAGTTATAGGGGCAGCTAGGTGGTGCAGTGGATAGAGTACCGGCCCTGAAGTCAGGAGGACCTGAGTTCAAATCCGGCCTCAGACCAAACACTTGTCACTAACTAGCTGTGTGACCCTGGGCAAGTCACTTAACCCCAGTTGCCTTAAAAAAAAAAAAAGAGAGAGAGAGAGGGAGAGATAATGAGTTAGCTCCTTTGGGTGTGAAGTCTTCCTGCATTAGAATGTAATCTCTGTGAGGGCAGGAGCTGTCTCCTTTTGCTTTTATTTGTGCCTTAGCACAGTGTCTGGCACATAAGTACTTCATAAATGCTTATTGTCTTGGAGCAGCTAGGTGGAGCAGTGGCCCTGAAGTCAGGAGAACCTGAGTTCAAATCCAGCCTCAGACACTAGACACAACCCCGATGGCCTCACCAAAAAAAACAAAAACAAAAACAAAAACCCTAAATGCTTGCTGTCTTGATGAGATTATTATAGTAACAGAGAAGCTAGAAATGCTCAAGTTTGTCACTTTCCACACACATTCCCCCCAACCCTCAGTGCTTCCACCCCACACTCCAGAGCAGTAATTGTCCTCTCCCCTCCATCTCCTTACCTTCCCTTACTGTCCCTATTCTAGGGCAGGTCCCTAATATCTCCTACTCACATTCTGGAGTTGTTACTTCCAGGCTACTAACCATAATTGCCTTCTACCCCATGTTTCAGAGTCCTTCCTTTCCCCAGATTCCAGAGCTTCAAGTCCTAATCTCCGTTCCAACCACTTCATTTTCAGATAGGGAAACTGAGGCACAGAGAGGTTGTGAATTGGCCCCAAGGTCACATAGCTAATTAAATGTCCCCAAAAAAAGAACACAGACCTACATGTTCCTAAGAGGTCTTTCCATTACACCTCTTCCCCCAGGGTGAACAATAATCATCCCCTTCCTCATTTTCCAGACCTGTGACTTAATTTTAACCTTCCTTCATTTCAGGGCAACAACTGCCCACCAAGATCTCTCCAGCCGGACTAACCCCCCCTAACCTCCACAAACATGTAGCGCACACTCATGAACAAACACTTACACACACGCAAACACACACATCTGGCTCAGGATTTCTTCCAGCTGTTTTGGGGAGCCACCTCACCCTGTTCTGATCTCATAGCACTTTACATTCTTCTGATACCTTCTTCAAGTTCTAATATATACATTCTGTTTGTCTGTGTTTATGAGATCCTCCCATCCCCAACTAGACTGAGTACTCCCTGAGGGCAAAGGCTATAAGCGTTTGTCTCCTCAGTCTCCTCCATAATACCAAAGGGTCTGGCACATAGCAGAGGCTTAACAAATGTTTGAATGGGCATGGGTGAAGGACTTCAAAAGCTGTGGGTCCAGGGCTCTGCTACAAAGCAAACAAACACATTTCTCTGTGTCCCTCTCCCCCCCCACTCAGAATAAAGGAAATTATAATACTCATAAAAACTCTTTACTAGAATGAAAAGGATTACAAAGGTTGGAGGCAGTGTAGTACGATATACAAAGCACTAACTCTGGAATCCAAAGTTCTGGTTTCAAATCCTATCTCTAATGTGACCTTGAACATGTCACTCAGACTCCTTGAGCCTCAGTTTCCTCATCTGTAAAATGAGGGAGTTGCACCAGAGGACCTCTGAGGTCTCTTCCACCTCTTGATCTATGTACCCAAGAATCTTGGTTTTCCCCAAAATATCCCCAATGAGGCAGGGAATGGGAGTAGTATCCCCATTTTACAGAGAAGGAAATTGAGTCTTCAGGGAGTTAAGTGATTTGAACACAGCCACTTACCTTGTAAAGGACAGAATAACTTCAACAAAAACCTAAGCTTCTCTACCCCCCTTCATTGCTCTACATTCGACCTCTACATCCCCTTTGCCCACTAAGCTTGAAGCCTATCTCTCATTCCAGTGGAAAAGAGGCCAGGAATCCCAGCGTTCAAGGGACTGGACCCTTGAACTCAAGAGGTTGAGCTGACAATATCTTCAATCAGGAGTTAAGAGGTGTAGAGGGTCGGGGGGAAGGTCATTGGCCTCCTTCCATCACAGGATGGAGAACCCTCCAGAATGGGCTCAGTCATGAGTAACCCAGACAAGCACTCTCCACCACTAAAGGAAACACTCCCTCTCGGGGGAGTTAGGCTCCTCACTTCCCCCAAACACAAGTCTCACCAGCTCTAGGAAGCATCCCTTGGACTCATCCCATCTGACTCTAGTCTTGCTTTTCATCCTAATCCCCCCATCCCATACACAACTGGAAGTCATCACAATATGTATCTTTCTTTGTCTCTGTCTTATACCCATAGACTAGGTGGGTGTCCCATCAGGCTAGGAGACCCCTCAGGAGGCCAACTACATAGCCAGTGCCCTCACAGAATAACTGACCTCACGGTATTTAGAATTAGAAGGGACTTTTAAAAATCATCCAAGCTGTTCACTTTATAGATTAGGAAATTGAGGCTCAGAGAGTCATACAAGTAGTAAGTAAGCACACAGCCATGATTAAAGTCCACATGTGCTAACTCTAGGTCCTAACTCTACACATGGAATTTCTTCAGTATTTTTACAGGAACAAAGCAAAACCACGATCATTACCCCAGGATATAAAAACAAGCAGGGCAAGCATCAGACCTCACTCCACAACAATAAATAAATAAATGAGTGAATGAATGAATGAAATTACAGATTGGGAAACTGAGGCCCAAAGGGCAGTGACTCACCAAAGGTCACCCAGGTAGAAATAGCAAAGCTAAGACTTAAACCCTTATCTCCTGACCCTAAGGCTAGGGTTCTTCCATTAGACCGTGCTAATGTTTAATAACGATAATGAATCCTAATTCTGCGATATGCCAAATAGGAGATTTCTATCTCAGAAACAGATTATTATACTACACTCAGCTAAAACCTAAATTGTTGTGATGGTTCAAATGGTATACAGTGGGAAAATCAGTAGGCATGGAGTCAACTTTCCCAAGGTTCAAATCCCGTGCTAGTTCAAATCCAGCTGAGTGACCCTAGGCAGGTTCCTTATCTGCATCTTTCAATTCAATAAACATTTAGTAAGCACCTACTACGTGCCAGTCATTGTGCTAGGAGTTGGGGACTCACCTCACTGGGTAGTTGTAAGGATAAAATGAAATAATGTCAGTTATGTGTTTGGAAAGCCTTAAAGTGTTATGTAAAGATCAATTATTATTGTTGATTCTGCTATTGTTACATGTTAAGTCAAGCCACAAGCATTAAGGCTCTATTATATGCCAGACACAGTGCCGAGCCCAGAGGATACAAATAATGTGGAGTGGGGCGGATGGGGTGGGAACCATCTAAAATGGGAGACCACTGGCAAACAACTAAGTACAAACAAGATCAGGACAGAATAAATTGGGGATAAGCCTAGAGGGAAGGTACTGAGATTTAGGGATGGGGAAAGGCTTCTTACATTTCTCTTACATTTCTACAGCATGTTACTTTCTGGTTTTTGTTTTGTTTTGTTTTTTTGTTTGTTTGTTTTCATTTCTTTTCATTTCAATTGCTTCACTAAGCAAACAACACCATAGTACAGTGAATAGAGAACCACAAAGACCTGGGTTAAAGTTCTGTTCTTTGACATGTTGTCTGTGTGACCCTGGACAAGTCACTTAACCTCAGTGCTCTCTCCTCAATTCTCTAGGATTCTAAATTGCAAAGAAAGTATATATTGGCATTAATGGAAGGAGTTCCCTATTTCAATGAAATCATAAATCCAGTGCCTATCTCTGTCTTGGCAAAGAACCATTTATTCTTATAGTTGGAAGGAACTTCTGTGGGTGTGAAGACCCTCCAAGGCCTCCTGGGCCAGGGGCCAGCAGCATGAGACTCTGTTAATACCTTCATTAAGAAATAGCTAGAGGTCTTGTCAAATTTACAGTCAGAGAAACTGAGCCCCAGAGATTATTGGTGACTTTCCCAAGGTCATACTGTTGTTTCCTAGTGGAACAGTGCCTAAAGCATAATATCTGACATTTCTATAGCACTTAAAAGTTTCCCCCCAAAAATTGTTTTCAAATATACCACTTCATTTAATCCTCACAACAGTCCTATGAAGTACATACTATGGGTAGAATCAGAGATTTAGGAAACATCTTCGTTCCTTCCCTGACTCAGTTCTCTCCCTATTCTAGCCCATCCTGCACTAAGTTGTCAAATTGATCTTCCTGAAGTACAGGTCTGGCCATGTCACTCCACTCCTATAAATAACCTGCAGTGGCTCCCTATCACCCCCAATATCAAATATGAAATCCTCTGTTTGGTAGTTAAAGCCCTTCATAACCTGGCCCCCTCCTCCCTTCTTACACCTTACTCTCCTTCACATCCACTACAACCCAACTAGCCCCCTTACTGCTCCTAACACAAGACACTCCATCTCCCAACTCCAGGCATTTTCATTGGCTGCCCCTAAGCCTGGAATTCTCTCCCTTCTCATCTCTGTATTTCCTGGCTTCTTTCAAGTCTCAACTAGAATCTCACCTCCTATAAGAAGCCTTTCCTAGTCCCCCATTAATGCCCCCCCATATTATCAGCAATTTATCCTTCTACATCTTGTTTGCTCGGTGGTGCAATGGATAGAGTGCCAGACTTGGAGTCAGGAAGACCTGAGCTCAAATTCGACTTCAGAAACTTACTAGCTGTAAGGCCCTAGGCAAGTCACTTAACCCCGTTTGCCTCAGTTTCCTCATCTGTAAAATGAGCTGGAGAAGGAAATGGCAAACCAGTCCAGTATCTTTGCTAAGAATACACTAAATAAATGGGGTCACAAAGATTGGGACAAGACTGAACAACATCTTGTTTGTGCCAGTCGTTTCCATGTAATCTCCCTCAGACTGTGAGCTCCTTGATTGTCTAGGCTATGTCTGGCCTTTCTTTGTATCTGCAGTGCTTAGCAGTGCCAGGCACTTAGTAGGCCCTTAAATATTTGTTGATTAGACCTGACCTAAACAAAGCCCCTTCATTTTACAGATGAAATAAATGAGATAAAGAAGTAAAGTCACTTGTCCAAGGTCGTACAAGTTGAGGCTAGAAGAGCCAGGATTTTAATTCAGGCATACTCCAAATACTTTCCACTGTGTCTCAGTACCACTTGAAAGCATCATCACCCCCATTTTCCAGAAAAATAAACTGAGGCTCAGAAAGATGAAGTGCCCCAAAACAACACAATTTGTAAGTATCACTGGTGGGATTTGAATCCAGATCTTCCAGACTTCCTGAGGCCAGCATTTTACCCAAACTTTCTTAGTCTTCTGCCTCTTAGCCCCAGGGCTCTTTAAACAATGAATATTGTGGCCTCCCACTCAGCACCAGAAAATCTTAGCACCCTCCCAACTGAACCTAGACACCTAGAGCAAACTGCTTCCCCTCCATAAAATAAAGTAGTTGGGCTCAAGGATCTCTAAGATCATCTGTGACCGCCCATAATTCTAAGTGCCCTAGACTGGGGGAGGGTCAAGAAACCTAAGTTTAAGTCCTATTCAGCTCTGCCACTCACCAATAGGGTGACCTTGTCCCAAGGTCACTGCCATTTTCTGAATCTTAGTTTTTCCATCTATAAAATGAGGGTGTTGAATGAGAAGGCCTCTAAGGCAAATTTCATTCTCTTTGGGACCCATCATTGTATGGAGAAGAAAAGAGCTCAGGATTGATTAAGAATCAGAAGGCTTAAAGTGAAGTTCCTGACACTTACTGTGACTTTGCCCTCTCTGGGCCTCACTTTCCCCATCTGTAAAATGAAAGGGTTAAACTTAATGATCTCTAATTTCCTTCCACCTCGAAAATTTTATAAATCCACCACCCTATGAAAGGCAGCATAGCTTTACTAGGTAGGGAACTGCCCTTGAAGCCAAAAAAACCTGGGTTCAGGTCCTGGATCTGACACATACTGACTGTGTGACCTTGGCCAAGTCACTCAATTTCTCCATACTTGAGGCACTCTCTTAAGATTGTAAGTTTTTCACTACCTGGGAGTTCTCTAGGATCTAAACCAATGAAATCACAGATCCAGCCCCTAATCCTATCCTATGATTCTATGATTCATAGGTCAGACTGGAATGTGACCCCCTCCCCCTCCATCCTCTACAGAACCCCTGCTACATTTACATTCTCTCTCTCTCTCTCTCTCTCTCACTCAGATTAGTCTCCCAAAAAGAATTAACCCTCCCTCTTTCCCTAGGGCTCACCCTCCCCTCTCCATTGGCCATTGCCAACAGGGATTAAAGCAATCAGATCAATTTCTTGGTTTCTTTTCAGAAAGAGAAGAGGAGGAGAAGTAGGGCTGGACAAGAGTGAAAGAAACAATTCGAATAATGAGAGGCTGGAGGGAAACAGGGTGACTCTCCCTCCCAACTCCGCCCAGGCACTACCAAAGCCTTGGGGCAGACAGGCCCACACGTGGGTGAGGGCCCTTACCTCACCTGCATGCTGGAACCCTAAACACCTCAGGCACATGGGCAGGTGCAAAGAGTAGGGGTGGTCAAACCACTGGCCGGAACTGAGATCCTAATGGGGTCAACTAGCCTATCACTCAGCCTCAGGGCTTCTTCGCCCAGATTTGTCTATTCCGTTACTATATCCAAGCCAGTAGATCCCATTGAGTGCGACCTTGGACAATTCCTTTATCCTCTGGACAGCAGTTTGCTGCTTTGTAAAAGGGTTGGATTAGAGAATCTCTGAGGCCCTTTGAGCTCCAAATGCCCTAGCAACACCACTGTACCCAAAGACTTGCCATTCTGGGTGGTCAGTTCTCAGGATCTAGTCATAGTCCATCCTCCTGTGATTTCTGCCCCATTTCCCTTCGGATGAGTGGGGAGGTGACAACAAATAGGTTGGCATTGAGCAGATGACTGGGGCAGACCCTGCACAGGAAGTTGGGGGTGGGGGGGAAGCCTTGTACTTTTCAGTATATTTTGACACCAATCTCTCTTCCAGCCCTTGTCCCTCACTGCCCCAGCTGAATGTCTTCGGGCAGACTTAGGCAGAACCAAGGAAGTGATCCAAACAGACCACAGCCAGGCCGGATACAATCACACAAGAAGTTTTTTCTCTCCTCTCCCTGCCCTCCTCTTCCTGCCCCCCAAACCTCTTCCTTCTAATTCTCTCCTCCCTCCTTCCCTCCCAGAGCTGATTAAAGGACACTCCGTGGGTAAACACAGCACCCACCATTTCCTGAAACATGGGCAGGCGGCTGCTGTGGGCAGGATAGTGGTTAGATGCTGGGGAACAGGGAGCCCCTGGGGCCTAAAGAGGTCCCCACCTACTCCCAGGCTTGGAAGAAAAGCTGAGAGATGCACCCCCACCACCACCACCTTTTCTTCCAGGTCTGGAAGGGAGAGAGTAGGAGGGGCAAGAGAACTGAGGGAACAGGCCCAACTCAGGTGATACAGGCAGAAATGGGATAAGGATCTAATGGCCTGGGTAAAGAATCAACCAAGCAGGGCCACCCAAGACCAGGACAGGGTGTAAAGACACTTCAGAGTTATAGGCAATATGTTGTTGTGGAAAGAGTGCTGGACTTTGAGTCAGAAGCCCTGAGTAAGTTCTGACACTGAAACACACTAGCTATGACCTTGGACAAGTTATTTAACCTCTCTGTGGTCTCTTCCTCTTCTCTAAAAGGGATTGTCCTTGAACCCCCTGTGTCACAGGGCTGTTATGAGGAAACCACCGGTTAACCTTAAAGCTCTATAGAAATTGGAGCTGTTATTATTATCTCATGAGCCAGGAGAAGGCTGCCAAATAAAATCTTCAAAGCCAAGTTCCCTTCCTACCCCTTCCCCCAAAAAGAAGCATACCTACCTAGCCCTGCTGTGTATCCCCCAGAAAGTTCACTACCTCTCTGTTCATGCTTCCTTACCCCAACTCAACAGCATTGAGGAAGATGAAAGTAGTGAATTGTCACTGAAATAGGGAGGGGGGGCCTCACCTGGGACACTAGTAACATTTCTATCATTGTGGGTGAGTGAGTGGGTGATGAGTGAGACAGACAAAACTAGAAAGGAAAAAAAAAAAAGAGAAAGCACGCAAAAGAGGCCCTCTCGAACCCTCTCTTCCCCACCACCCATACCAAGAGGCACCCTGGACAGGGCCAAGTCAGGAAGCCAGAGAGATAGGTGGTCAGCTCCCCTCTTAGAGAAGCCACCCAGGATCCATGACAAACTTGGTTGCCAATCCCTTACTGCCCTAGTTCGGGCAGGGCAGGGCAAAGCAGAACAGAGCCTGACAAGCCTCTCTACCCTGGGGCTGCCCAGGGGAGCTGGGCCCCAGGCTCCTATGACCCCCTGACTCAGCAAAGTGCCTGCAGCTGCGGTTGACCCAGCAAAGGCCCCATAGCCTGCTTGCTGTGCCCCAGGGAGCAAAACAGAGGATCTGGTCCCTTGCATCCAGGGAAGGCTGGGGGATGACAAAAGTTGCCCCCCCCAGCCCTTCCCCCCAAAGCCAGACTACATAGCCTCTGCAAACCTGGAGATCCCCTGCCCAGAAGTAGGGGGTGGGGTCGGAGTGGGGGGACCTCCCCGCTTTGCTGAGGCAGTGCCCCGGAAGTCCTGAGAGGGGGCTCCTTGGCTCTGCCCCACCTTTCCTACCAACCATTCTGAGTACACCCCCCCGCTCCGCGGCCTGGGTCACCCTCGCCGCTCCCTGGGCACTGCCCGACGGCTCAGGAAATGGGGCGCCTCCCTATCCCTTTACCTCCCCCCTCCGCCGCCGGCGGCCCAGCGCTGCCCAGCACTGCCCAGCCCTGCCCAGCTCAGGTGAGCGGAGCGCCAGCCGGCCTTACCTCTGCCCTTGCCTCTGCCCTTCCTGGCCTTTTCCTCGGACTTCTTGCCCTTGGGGGGCGGCTCGGCGCCCTCCCCACCCGGCGGCCCCTTCTTCTTTCTCCGCTTGCCCCGCAGCCAGCTGAAGGCGCGGCGCAGACCTCCCCGGGACTTCTTCTTGCGGAGGACACCGGCCTGGCCCTGGCCCTGACCCTGACCCTGGCCGCTCTGGTCCTCAGCCGCAGGTGCGGCGGAGGCAGCGCGGGCCGCCATGGGCCGCGTGCGGGGCGGGCGGGCAGCCTCAGGCCCCCGGGGGCGGCGCGGCACCCATGCGGGGCTGGACGCCGGGGTTCCCTCCCTGGGCAGCCGGCGCCGCCGCGCGAAGGGAGAGCAAGGAGCCGAGGAAAAGTTTGAGCGGCTCCCTGGGGCCGAGCGGAGCCGGGCAGGAGGGGCCGGCGGGGCTGGGCTGGGCTGGGTTGGGCTAGGCTGGGGCGGAGAGAAGCTCGGAGAGAAGCGAGAGGCGGGCCGGGAGGTGGGGAACAGGAGGGAGTTCACTGACTCCCAACCCGCTCCCCGATCCCCGCACCCCCCTCCTCTCTCCCCTGCCCGCCCAGCCCGGCCAGGCTCGTCCCAGCCCTGCCCCTCTCCCCGCCCTCCCGGACCCGCAGAGGGGAGCGCACTGCTCCGCGGTTTCTCCCCACTGAGGCGTTGGGGGTGGGGGTAAGGGAGGCCAGGTAAGTGGGACTCTTGGACAGACCGCCTGCTGGAAAGGCGAGGTGTGCCCAGCCCCGAGTTCAGATCTAGGGGCTGCCCCCCGGAGCCCTTGGACTTCAGGCTAGAATCTCAGGAAAGGGGAAGTATTCTGGTATCCCAAAGGGAAAGGAAGCAAGGTATCCGGGTTGCCGTCTCAGACTGTGCCAGGGTATGCCAAGTAAGGTTCGATGCCGGGAGAAGGGGGACAGCGTGGTCAGGGTTCTCTTCGGGAACGGAAAAGGTGTATTCAAGGGAGGGGTCTATAGGCGGAAGAGACGAAGTATTTCGGGGATCAGGGTCTCGCTGAGCGAGGACGATCGGGACTTTAGCTGATTCACTGAAAAAGCGTTGAGGTGTTTCGGAGTTCTCTTTCGGGAAGGGGAGGAGAGTGTTCTAGGGTCCTAAACAGGAAGCTGGGATGAGGAGTACTCGGGATTTTCGGGGTCGATCCTAAAACAAACTGAGGACTTCCTCGGCAGGGAGGTAAACTCTGAGGTTCTGCCTCAGGATGAGAAAATGGATTGGTCAGGGTCTGCCTTGTAGTTTAGGTATATGGATGAGACTAGCCCGACGTCCCACAGAGACCCTCGGTAGCAAAGACTCTCCGAAGGATGAATGCTCTATTAGTCTTAGTGTAAAGATAGAAAGGGATCTTTCGTTTCCTTATATTCCCTTTTCTCATTTCCCAACACACATATTTTCTATCCATCCTGCTCCCACATACATGCACACATACCCCCAACCCCACCACTGTCCATATTTGTTCCAAGGAGAGGGATCTTGCCTCTCTCCCTCTCCACCCCCCCCACCCCTGGATGGGACTGGGTCTCAGGATTCCTGGAATTCTTTCCCTAATTAAGTTTCTAAACCTCAGTTTCTCTTTGGTTGGACTGTGAAGCCTCAGGTCATCTCAGCTAGCCCACGTGGCCCCTACTGTTGGCTAACCACCACTGTTAGCCTAGTTAATTACAGCTTACAAAGTGCTTTGAGATCCTCGAGGGAAGAAGGCGCAAAGAATGACTTGGCAGTAAGGAAAGGGAGAAACAGTTTCATTTCTAGAACCCCAAAACACCAGCGGCCAATTTGAGGCATGTGACTTCCTTTGGGTCCTTTCCCAAGGCTGGGAGAGGGGCCAGGATGTCTAAACCCCTGTATACTCTACTTCTAGATCAAGCCAGATCAAGCCAAATCCTCTTCCAGAAGACAGTTCTACCTTCCTAGGGTACCAGTATTATAGGAATTGGGCAGACAGGCAGTATGGTCCAGTAGAAAGAGACTTGGACTGAGAGCCAGGTGCCTGGGTTCTAGTTCTCCCTCTGCTTTTTCCTGGTTTCATGACCTTAGGTAAGTCCCTTATTTATTTATAATAGTAAGGATGAGAGGCAGCCTGTCATAGTAAAATAGAAAACTGGCCTGAGAGTCTGAAAGACCTGATTTCAAGTCCCAACTCAGACACTTACTGGCTATTTGACCTTGAGTAAGTCATTTAACTTCTGAGTACAGTAGACAAGTCTCTAGGATTATTATTCTCATTATGAGCAGATCTGCATTGGCAGAAGGACTTTCCTAAATAATTCCCTATAGACAATCATTTTCTATGGTGTAGTTTCCCATACTGTGAAATCACAGGTCCTGTCATGGTCGTCATCATCACCAACATGGAAATGTCAAATACAGATTTCCTGACAGACTTAGTTTACTGAGGACTATACTGAAATGAAGAGAGGTATAGCACAGTTACAGAATCAGAAGGAACCTGAGGGTCCATCTAATCTACCCCATAACTGGTTGAGGTATATTCCACAAGTGGTCATCAAGCTTCTTTGCCTGGAGACCATCAGTGAAGGGCCACTCCCTATCTGCCCAGCCAGCCATTCCACCTTTGAATAACTTGACCATTTGTTAGGAAGTGGTTCCCAACACCAAGCCTAACTTTGCCCGTTTGCATTTTGCACCCCATTATTGTCCATATCAGTAGGCTGGCCAATAGGCAATGAAGTCTTAGGTTATGGCAATTGATGAACAAATACCAAATGGTGTGCATTCCATCTGGTGCATCTGCCTTGTGATTCTGCCATGACAGTGGCTATGGCCAGCAAGATGGCAGAAGGTACCAAGAATCAGAGTTTGTCAACATCTGTAAACAGTTGTTTTTTTTTTTAGCTATTGGTACTCTAACGTAAGCTCTTGTCTAATGACCAGTGAGCTGATACTCTACCAGGGGAACTGAACCATGTCAGGAAAGGAGGTGAGCAGGTCATGTTTGGAGATTAAGGGATGACAAATGGACTGGCAGAACACTACACTAATAAAAGTCCTAGAGGAGGGCAGCCAGTAAGTACTCGGAGTGAATCCATTACTGGAAGGTTTATGGCAGGACAGGAAAACAGGATGCACAGGATGAGAGGGCGTGGCTCAGTTTCACTCTTTGCAGTTGGGGGAAGGAGCTCCATTAATGCTTGAGGCCTTCCGTGGATCTCTAGTCTCAATGAAGTATGACGTAATAACAAACTTGAATCTCTGTTGTGCTTTCCTCACAGATCTTATGCAGGGATTATTATCCCCATTTCAGAGAAGAGAAAAGCAAAACCTAAACTGAAGTGATTTGTCCTGGGTTGCTCAGCTAGTCCCAGGCTTCTTAGCCTCCATCCTATGTTCTTTCTTCTGCACCACACGATCCCTACATAGTCTGTTTGATCCTCTTGCCCAAGTATTTTGGCCACAAAAGGCTTGGGCAAGTAAGGATGGGGGTGGACACCAGCCTGACCACTTCCAACTTTCTCTGCCTTCTCCAATGAGTTTGATAAGCTATCAAACAGCCATCAGCCTTTCTGAAGCACCTGCACACCATATCTGGTTAATGTCTATCATTCCATGGGCCCCCGTCAGAAGGGGAGACATTTTTCTTCCTCTTTTTGATTTTTTTATTGATGCTTTTACTTACTGTCACTAACACTTTGAAATGACCCTACATAGAACTCTTCCCTTATGACAAATAAACATGTTCAAGCAGACCAGATCCATACATTGGCCATGGCTGGAAATATATGCCTAGTTCAGCACCTGTTGCCCAATCACCTTTGTTTCTAGAAGAAGCTGGAGGTATATTTCACCACCAAGTCCTCTGGAGTTATGGTTGATCACTTTAATCAGAATTTAAAAGTTATTTAAAAAAAAATAAATGTTTATTGGTATCTTTTGCTTTTACATCATCTGTATTTTCCAGTCTACTCCTGCCCTTTTCTCTCTCCCAGAGAATAATCTTTTATAACAAAGAATTTAAAAGTCTGGTGGGGGGAGCAGAGGATAGATAACAGTTCAACAAAACTAACCAAGTCTGGAAAAAGTCAAAATATATACAGTATTTCACATACATAATCCTCCACTTCTGCAAAGGAGAGTGACAGAGGACAAGGAACTGTACATTCAATATCATTTGTTTTGTTTTCATAATTACCCCTTCCATTTACATTATTGTAGTCAAGCATGCTGTTTCCCTGGTTCTACTTACTTCCTTTTGCATCAATTCATATAAGTCTTCCTGGGCATCTCTGTATTTGACATTCATCATTTCTTATGGCACAGTAATATTCCATTAGCCCAGGTACCACAATGTGTTTAACTACTCCCAGCTCAATGGGCATCTCTAAGGCCTTAACATTTTGACATCCTTTACATTGTTGTGGACATTGTATAAATTGTTCTAGGTGGAGATATTCTTAGCCTCATTGCAGATACAGAATACAAATACAGAGATCTGTATTTATTCAGTGTGAAATGGAGTTACTCAGCTTGACTCCAGTAAGGACCAAATGAAAGGGTTTTGGAGTGACTTAGTGTTTATTCCTTATTGACTTAACTGTATGTGTCTTTAACACCTTTCCTTTCTCTCCCCCCACCTTCCATAGAATGTAAGGTCCTTGAGGGGAGGGATTATTGGTGAGCCCTGTGGATCTTTGTTCCAGCAATTAGCAGAGTGCCCCAGCACATGACTATAGGGACTGGATCTATACCTTCCTTGGTATATGGAATCCCAGGTGAGGGAACTCACTCTACCAAAGCAAGTTGGCATCTTCTCTGTAATTTACAGAATTAGAAGATTCTCTAGAACACTGAATGGTTCAGTGACTTGGCCAAGGTCACACAATTTGTCAGGGGTAAGATTTGAACCCTGCTCTTCCTGGCTTGCAGGTCAGTTCTCTAGCCATGCTGCCTCTGTTTAATAAATGTTTTTTGACAAATAGATCACCTGTTATTTTCCTTATATGGGTATGCATGAGGCATTCCTCACAGCTTCAGGAAACCCTTTGTCTGAGGCACAGCTGTGTTTCCTTCTCCATCCCCCATTGGGGGACTCCCTGAAGGCAGAGCCATATTTTCTCATCCCACCAGAAGCCAGCCCCACCCCCCAGGCAGGGCTTTCCCCAAAAACTGGGGTGGAAGATTTCCTTGGGAGCATGCCCTTGTCTCCTTTCATATTGGGGCTCCCCAAGGACAAGGCTGTGTCTCCCCCTCAGACCAGAGGTTTTCAATGGGTTCATTCCTGTGGGCTCACTGACCTTGCCTGTCCCCTCCAGGCAGGAGCCAGGAGAGGCTAGTTTGGCAGCCTTGGCAGGCAGAGAGACCCCGGACGGACTGAATGGGCTGCTGGGCGCCTGGCTCCAGCCTTCCGGGATTAATGATTACTGAGATCCATTTCAGTGCCACTGGAGAAGGGAAGAACATCAGTACAAGATCAGAAACTCCCTTCCCTCTCTCCCTCCCCTGAAGCGGAGCCCAAAGTCCAACCTGGGTTTTAGGCAACTAACTGACCTGACTGCAGAGAAAAATCAACAGACACCAGAGGTTCAGCCTCTTGAGCCTCATCTTTTCTTGGCCCCCAACCCCCTCCACTAAAGAGAGAGAAAGACAGACAGAGAGAGGAAATGAGGCTTGGGGATCCTTTCCCATATCCTGATGACTCATGGAGGTTGCAGGGCCAGGTGGCTGTCAGGAAGCTAGCAGGGGCAAAGTAGGGTCTGAACAGGGAGAAGGGAGAGGAAGAGAAGTTGGAAAGAGGGAAGGGTAACCATAGAGCAGCCAAATCCCATCAGCACACCCGTCCCCCCACCCCCGCCCCCCAGGGTCTATGTCTCTGCTTCTGGGAAACTAAACTCTACTCTGTTGCTTACTAGTTGTGTGACCTTTGAGCAAGTCCCTAAGCCTCAGTTTCCTGTTTTATAAAATAAAGGATTAGGGCAGTCTTTTGTCTTCTGTGAAGTCTTGATACAGAGGAAAGTGGAGAATCAACCCCACTTATTCTCCTATTTGAGATGGGAGACCACATGCAAAGTTGTCTACTGGCTGATAGAAAAAGTACTGGACCCAGAATGCTCTGTTTGGCATTCAAAGCCCTTCATAACCTAACCCCCTCCCACCTTTCCAGTCTTCTTACACCTCACTCCCCAACCTGCACTCTTCAGTCCAGTGACACTGGCCTCCTGGCTGTTCCACAAACAAGACCCTCCATCTCTCTGCTCTGAGGATTTTCTCTGGCTAGCTCCCATTTCTAGAAAGCTCTCCCTCCTCATCTTTAACTACTGGCTTCCTTTAGATACCAGCTAAAATCCCATCTTCTACAGGAAGGCTTTCCCAATCCCTTAACTCTAGTGCCTTCCCTCTTTTAATTAGTTCCTATTTCTCCTGTATATTTATACATATTGTTTGCTTGAACCTGGGTTCAAATTCTCCCTTTGCCATTTACTAACTATATGACCTCACCCAAGTCTCTTCCCTTTAGATGATTTCTAAGACTCCCTTCCAGCTCAAAATCCTGTGAATCCAAGGTCTAGAGGACCCTTTCTCCCAAGCTATTCTCCCACTCTCAAGCCCTTCCCAGTGGAAGGAAAGAAGGAAGAAAGGATTCGTGAAGTGCCTACCATGTTTCTAAGCTCTTTACAAATATCTTATCCTCCCAACAACCCTGGGAGATAGGTACTATTTGCACCCTCCCCCATTTTATAGTTGAGGAAACTGAGGCAGACAGGTTAAATGTCTTGACCAGGGTCACAGAGAGAGAGAGAGAGAAAAGAAGAAGAAGAAGAAGAAGAAGAAGAAGAAGAAGAAGAAGAAGAA
>NW_020954553.1:7559882-7562468 GCF_900497805.2 Vombatus ursinus
AAGAAGAAGAAGAAGAAGAAGAAGAAGAAGAAGAAGAAGAAGAAGAAGAAGAAGAAGAAGAAGAAGAAGAAGAAGAAGAAGAAGAAGAAGAAGAAGAGGAAGAAGAAGAGAGGCTTGGGGATCCTTTCCCACATCTTGATGACTTGGAGGCTGTAGGCCGAGTGTGATTTTTGAGTCAGTAAACCTGGCTTCAAAACTCACCTCTGTCGTTGGCACCTGTGGGACCTTAGGTAACTGCCTAACTTCTGTGGGCCTCTGTTCCTTCGTCTGTAAAATGAGGAGGTTGGACTAAATGACACCTAAGGTCCTTTCTAGTTCTAAATCTCTGGTCTTATGAACCTTCACCAGGATCTAATGTGAGGCTCCTCCAACTCCACCCAACAGATCATAATTGGGCTTGTCTCCCCATTTTTATACATCAAGGCCCCAGAGAAGGCAAGAGACTGGCCAA
Source organism: Vombatus ursinus (assembly GCF_900497805.2). NCBI lineage: Eukaryota > Metazoa > Chordata > Mammalia > Diprotodontia > Vombatidae > Vombatus > Vombatus ursinus. The sequence continues at coordinate 7,560,334 of NW_020954553.1, forward strand.
AAGTCATACAGCTTAGAAGACCTCAAGGGTTCTGGGCTCCTGCCTCCAACTGAAATCTAGGGCTCCTCCCTTGATTTTGGGGAGTAAGGGGTCAGAAGGTAGGAAGGAAAGAAGATCCTCTGTGCAAGGAACTTATAGGAATCAGTGCTTTGATGGCCCAGAGCAAAGGAAATACTTGTCCTAGCAGATCTCTCACTGGAAGGTAGGGGTACAACCCAGATCCTCCCCATGAGAGTCAACCTGCTGTAGTTGAAATGGCACTGAAGTCAGACTCAAGAGATCTAGGTTCAAATCCTGGTTTTGCCACTTACCAACTGTGAGACCTTGCACAAGTCCCTTCCCCTTTCTGGGCCTCAGTTTCCTTTTCTATAAAATGAGAATACAATTAGGGTTAGGGATAGAGAATAGACCTGTGATTTCACTGATACAAGAGATTGCCAATGAGGAATTTTTTCAATGCAGGTCCACACCTTCTCTTCAATTTAAAAGTCTTAGAGAGTTGCCTAGACACATGGTAGGTGCTTAATAAATGCTTGTCTATTTCCTCCTCAGAGTCATATAAGTATGTAGTCAGAGACAGGACCCAGGTTCTGTTCAGCACTAGGGTAACCATATTTTTTAAAAAAATTTTTGGGTAATCATATTTTTAAAATAAGTTTTATTGATGCCTTGGGTTTAAACCTCAGCTATTTTTGGAAATAGCTCTTTAATCCCCTTCAAAAAAAATCTGGAGGCAATCAGGGTTAAGTGACTTGCCCAGTCATACTGCTAGTAAGTATCTGAGGACAGATTTGAATAGAGGTCCTCCTGATTCCCAGGCCTATGCTCTATCCATTGTGCCACCTAGCTATTCCAATCATCTTCAGATTTAACCCTCCTTTGTAACAAAAAAAAGTTAAGCAAAAAAGACTGATGCAGTTACAATGTATTGTAGGGGTGGGGAACCTGTGGCCTTGAGGCTGAAGGCTCCCCACCCCTAGACAGTATTCTGCTGCCATAATCCCCTGCCTCTCAATAGAGAGGAAGAAAGTATGTTTCATTATTTCTTCCTCAAATCATTGACTAAAATGGGGATAAACCTGCACTCCCTCCATCCCAGGACTGTTGTGAAGAAACTGGATGGAAATAGGAGCCATTATCATTCTCATAATCTGCAAACCAGAGTTAGAAATGGAGAAATGCTTCTGTTTGATGTGTCTCTATCTTTGTACACACCCCCCAACCCCTTCTTCAGTACCCGGGTTACTGGGGAATAGGGTGCGGATGGCTCATCCCTGGTCTTTGTAAAGCACCTGGGTCGTTTTAGAAAGACCCTTCCATCCACTGTCTGCTTGGTCCTCACCTGGACCCTGAGAGGTAGGCAGAACAGTTGGTTAGCTCCGTTTTTCAGACATGGAGACTGAAATTAAGGGATCTGTTGGGTTACCCAGCGTATACATGGTAGAGCTACAGTAGGAAGGGTAACCCCAGATTTGGGGTCTCAAGTCAGAGTTCTCTCCAGAAAAGGAAAGAAGAAGATAAAAATGATCCCACTGGGGGAAGATAACCACGCATGTTTACATTAGAACTTTTAGGTTTACAAAGTGCTTTTCTCAAAACAGAAACACAAAAATATATATACAGGTCTTTATTAAACAGATGTAAACACTTCACTGTAAAAATCCATAAAACTTTATAAACAAACATTTTGTAGATAGAGTCTATGCTACAGTAAAAGAATCAACACAATTGTTTACATGCAATACTGACACATATGGCACTTTTTGAAAAGAAATGTACAAAACACTTAACCTTTAAAAAACAAATATGCTACTTAGTAAATAGGTAAAGGTGGGAAATATGTGAGAGTTCCTGGCCTGAGAGAAAAATAAAGAGAGGCAGACATTTAAAGATTCACAAAATAAGTCAATACAAAATATACATACAGTTTGAAACAGAAACAAAGGGGCGGCTATGAGGCACAATGGATAGAGCACCAACCCTGGAGTCAGGAGGACCTGAGTTCAAACCTGGCCTCAGCTGCTTACTAACTGTAAGTCATTTAACCCTGATTGCCTCCAAAATACACACACACACACACACACACATACACACACACACACACACACACACACACACACACACACACACACACA
>NW_020954553.1:7562478-7593124 GCF_900497805.2 Vombatus ursinus
CACACACACACACACACACACACACACACACACACACACACACACACCAGATTGAAGAGAGAGCCTGGCCTCAAAGACAGGAATACCTGGTATCACTTCTTATACATATGGACAGAGTGATCCTGGGGGAGTCTCAACCTCTCAGTACTCTAGGCAGATGTTGACCTGCCGTGGTAGAGAGAGTGAAACCAAAGGTCTTGGCCTATCCCCTGTCCTCCTATCCTTCCTCACAACAACCCTGTAAGGTTGGTAGTATTATTACCATCACATGAGAAAGAAAGAAAAAACTTGGTTTAGCTCTAACACTTGCTTGCTGGGATGACTCCAGCAAGCCACTTCTTACCTCTCTGAGACTCAGTCTCCTCATCTGGAAAGTGGGGATGGTAATGAACTGCCATTCTCATCATGATGTCAACTTCGAGAGCAGTGCTCATTCCACAACTTGGAACTGCTGAAGAGGCAGTGTGGAGGGGCAGAGGAGTAGGGCCTGAAGTCGGGAAGACCTGAGTTCAAGTCTGGCCTCAGACACTTAAAAGCTGTGTGACCCTGGGCAAGGTATTTAACTTCTCTGTGCTTCAGTTTCCTCATCTGTAAAATGAGTCAGACTAGAGAGCTTCTAATGCCTCATTACACCTCTAAGTCTACGATCTTATGCTGAACACTCTCTCTTGGGCTGCCTGTAGGGTATTGCACTGTGTGTTGAGTGCATGGACACATGGGGAAGGGGGAAAAGGGAGACAAGCTGTGTGATTTCATCAGCCTCCAGCTCCCTGTGAGGACGGTGCCCCAAAGATGCTTCTAGCTCCCTGGGGAGGGGTCCAGGTGACACCACCCTTGCCTTTTGACTAGTCTTGCTCTCTAACAGGAGACAGTTCACCACTCAGACATCCTTGCCTTTTGGAACCAAATCCCTCTTCTCCATATCACTGAATCATCACAGAATCTCTGACCTGGGAGGGATCTGAGAGGATGTCTAATTTAACTATACTGGGCATCCTTGCCAAATGGCCAGCCAGCCTCTGCTTGAAAACTTCCCATGATGGGAAGTTCACACTGCTTGAGGCATTCCATTTCAGCTTTGGATAATTCTAATTGCTAACATCCTCTCTTCCATGAGCCTAAATCTGCCTCTTTTTAACTTTCCCTCACTTCTACTCCTTCTGCCTTCTGCGACCAAGCAGAGCAAATCTAATCCCTTTTCCACATGACAGCCCTTGAGATATGTGAAGGCAGTGATATTTTCCTTGCCTATCTAATGTCCTCAGATCAAGCAGACAGAGATCAAGCCCTAATCCGAATTCAGGTCAGAAAGTCCCTGTGGGACCTCAGACCTTGGAGTCCTTCAAGGCTTGGAAAGACCCCTGGGGTAGGCTTGGGGTTAGGAGCTGGCTGGGGTGACCTTGCAGCCTATGATAACACCAGGGAAAGCCTTGTCTACTCAGGGTTGTTGGGTGGGGCTGGTCCCCTGCACTGAGTGTTTGCAAACACCCACTTCACTGGCCCTTGGCACTGTAGCTGGCACAACACCTAGTGTTCTGAGTTGGAAGGAAAACACCCATACTCAAGTGGTACTGTTTCCTCCATCGTCCAGAAGGCTATCAGAGTTCAGATCAAGGGACTTCAGCATAGGGAACTCCTACACGGAACCAAGGATGAAACTCAGGGTCACCCACAGGAGTCCCAGAACCCGAATGATTTATAGAGGCAGAATGTTCCGCAGAGAAACAAGAGACATAGACAGATGTGGTGTGGTATAGTAGAAAAGACCCATTGGAAGCTGGCATCTGCTCTTATTTAAGTAACTCAAGGCAAGTCACTTCACCTTCATAAGCCTCAGTTTCCTTCTCTGTAAAATGGGGATAAGAACACTTGCACTTCCTACTGCCAGGCACAGTTGTGAGGGATGAACTTTGTAACCCTAAGGGCTATGGAAAAGTGAGTTATTTAGTTTCACTGGGCTTGGAAGCTCAGGGGTGGGCTGTGGGGAGAAGCTCCTTTTACCAATGCAGATCAGCACTTGTTCTGTTGTGGACCATCTCAGAATTGCCAGGAGGGACCGAGAAGCTTGACTTGGCCAGGATCTCACAGCTAGGACCCAACTCTTTCACTCCACGTCATTGTTATTATAGAGATTGTTCATACACATGAACACACAGAGAATCCTGGAATGTTTGAGCTAGAAGAGACAATTGAGCACTGGGAGCCAAGGCAAGCTTCCTGACTACAGGGCCTGTTTGTCATGTGTCTTTGTATCCCAAAGGCAGACATGCTAAAGCTTGTTGATTAACTGGCCTTAGAGATCATCTAGTTTAATGGAGAAACATCCAAGGTCCAAAAAGGGGAAGAGACTTGCCTTATTAAGATGAGTATTGGCCTCAGATGGAGACAGCTGGGTGGCTCAGTGGATAGAGCACTGGGCCTGGAATCATGAAGACCTGAGTTCAAATGTGACCTCAGATACTTACTAGCTATGTGACCCTGGGTAAGTCACTTGACCTCAGTTTGCCTTAATCCACCAGAGAAGGAAATGGCATAACACTCCAGTATCCTTGCCAAGAACACCTCATTGACAATATGGTTTGGGGTGGGGGGCAGCTAGGTGGCACAGTGGATAGAGCACCAGCCCTGGATTCAGGAGGACCTCAGTTCAAATCTGGCCTCAGACAAATGACACTTGCTAGCTGTGTGACCCTTGGCACTTAACCCCATTGCCTAGCCCCCTGCCCAAAAAAAAAAAGAGAGAGAGAGAGAGCCAATATGGTCCACGAGGTCACAAAGAGTTGAATATGACTAAACGCACACCAGCCTCAGACACTTTCTGGCTGTGTGACCCTGGGTAAGTCACCTAACTCCTGTTTGCCTCAGTTTCCTCACTTATAAAATGGAGATAATAATAGCACCTACCTCCTAGGGTTGTTGTGGGGATCAAATGAGATAATAATTATAAAGCACTCAGCACAGTGCCTGGCACACAGTAAGCGCTATATAAGTGTTAGCTGTGGTTATTATGTGCCAGTCCCTGTACTCAGGGCTCGGGATACAAGGATAAAAACCAAATAAGTCCCTGCCCCTTAAGGAGCTTACATTATCTAGATGGGGGGGTGGAGGGAAGGAAGGGAATACAACCTGAACACAGACAAGTAAGTCCAAGATATTAGAAAGAAAGAGAGAATGAATTAACAAATAGGAAGATCAAAGAAGGCTTCCAGGAGGAAAGGGCACCTGAGCTAAACCTTGCAGGAAGTCCTATTTTCTGAGATGCAAAGATAAGGTTTAAGGGGCAAAGTCCCGGAAGCAAGAGAAGGAATGCTGAGTTCATGGAACAACTAGTAGGCCGGTTTGGCTAGAATTTACAGTCTCTTAAAAGGAATAAGGATAGAGACTGGGCCTATGGTTTCATTGATATAGGAACTACCAAATAAGGAAATTTCTTCTAGCCATGCAGGTTGGCACCCTCTTTGCAACTTACAGTCTTAAAGAAGAGTCCACACAAAGAATTGGAAATTGAGAGGATGCCTATCAATTGGGGAATGGCTGAGCAAGTTGTGGTATATGAATGTGATGGAATACTATCATGCTATAAGAAATGATGAACAGGCAGATTTCAGAAAAACCTGGAAAGACTTGTATGGACTGACGCTGAGTGAAGTGAGCAGAACCAGGAGAACGGTGTACACAATAACAGCCATGTTGTGTGATGACTAATATTGATAAACTTAACCCTTCCCAGCAATACAAGGATCTAAGACATCTCCAGAGACCTCATGATGGAAAATGCTATCCACATCCAAAGAAAGAACTATGGAAGTTGAATTGCTATTTTTTTTTTCTTCTCTTCTGTTGAATTTTGTTTCCTCTTTCTGATGGTTCCTCCTATTGGTTTTAATTTTTACTTGCAACATCACCAATGTGAAAATATGTTTAATAAGAATGTAAATGTATAGCCTATATCAGATTTGTGCCATCTTGGGGAGGGTGGTGGGGAGGAAGGAGGAGAAAAATTTTAAACTCAAAAGCATATGAAAGTGATTATTAATAAATCAAAATAAATTAATTAAAAAATTTAAAAAAGAAGAGTCCACAGCATTTAAATGACAACCAGGAAGACGGTGGTTGACTCTGACTTGTCCTGGCTGAGAATATCACTGGGATAATCACAACCTTGCAGTGCCCCCAAGCCATTCTTTAGACCAGCTCTCTATCCTTTACACCTGGCTGTCTTTTCTGTTAAGGGGGATAATGTGAAATTAGTTTTCAAAAATAAGGTGGAGCCCTATTGTGGCTATAGATGCCAGGCTGAGGAGTTGGTATTTTATCTTATAGGCAATTGGGAGCCATTGAAGGTTTGGGGGAAGGGAAGTGACCTGGTTAGTCCTGTCATGTCAACCAGTGCAATAGGAAGATGATTTGGGCTTCTGTGGGAGGAAGAATTAAAGAGAAGAGAGACTAGAAATAGAGACGACACCACTTGGGAAGCTGTTGTAGGAGTCTGGTAGGAGGTGAGATCCAGTGTGAGTTGAGAGAAGAGGATGTCTGTGTAAGATGCTGTGGAAGTAGAATGAATAGATAGGAACCGTCAATTGTTTGGCTATAAGGGGGCATATAGCTGTGAGTAAGGAGCCAGGCGTTTATTAAGTGCCTACTATGGGCCAGGCACTGGGCTAGGTACTTTACCAATATTATTTCATTTGATCTTCACGACAAGAGGTATTATTCCCATTTTACAGTTGAGTAAACTGAGACAGGGAGAGGTTAAGTAAATCACACAGCTAGGAAGTGTCTGAGGCCAATTTGAACCAAGGTCTTTCTGACTCCAGGCCCCGGGGCTCTATTCTCTGAGCCACCTAGCTGCTTTGAGAAAGAGATAGGAGAAAAGGATGAATCAGAGGTCATGAACCTGAGTAACTAGAAGGCTGTGGTGCTCTCAGTAAGACTGGGGAGGTTTGAAGGAAGGATCTAAGGCTCTTTCCATTACTCTCCCTGTGCTTCTCACACCCATATACAGACACAGCTAAGCTAGGCACTGACTCTGCTGTTGCTCCATGCTGTGACATGAAGGGTGCTGGGAAAGAAGGCTGCCCTACCCAGATCTTTCCCACCAGCCTGCTAGGTGCCAGAAATTCCACCATTAGAGTCATTCTTTCTGGCTAAGGCAATGTTTCCAGAAGGTCCTGGTCAGAATGCAAATGTTTTGCCTGGGAGGATGAGTACTTAACCTCATTATCACATTAGCACAAATTTGCAGTGACTCAGAAACACTCCTGGGTTCTGTGTCACCCGGAGAAGGCCAGTACACAATCTCAAAAGAGACAGGATTCATGGCCAAAAGATCTGGGGAAAGGCATTATGGTAGGGCCTCTGAACTCTCCACCCTTCCCACCATCCATACTTGCCTACCTCTCTCCCTCCATCCTTCCCATTTTCTCCAAGACTGGGAGAATGGAGATGGTTTTGATGATAACCCGGTTTTCCCCAACATCCTTCCCTCTTACTCTCCATTCCACCTCCATTAAATTTCTTTTTAAAAATCATTTTATTTAATTTATTTAGTGCCTACTTTGTGTCAGGCCCTGTTTGGTGCTGGGAATATAATGTAAAAAAATATAACGTTCTCTGACCTCAAGGAATTTACATTCTGTCCCCCAAATCAATTTCAATGAACCCAGAGAAATCTGCTGGACATTCAGATGGGGATTCCAGCAGACTATTGTAAAAGTGGAACAGGAGAGGTGACAGAGGAGGGAAGTCTATAGATTCGGAAGCCATCTCAGATAGAGGTGATCATCAAAGCCATGGAAATACGTACAGAGAAAAGAAAGCCTAGGGCACGGCCTTGGGAGACACCTCTACTTAGGGCCCCAGAGGAAGAGAAATGCAAAGCCGAAGCAGCGTGGAGGCTGGAGGAGAGAGCATCAAGAAGCTAAATATAGGTTGATGGTCAACAGTGTCAAAGGCCGGACAGAAGATAAGGTCTGAGACAAAGCCATTGGATGAGGCCATTAGGACGTGATGAGTGACCCTGGAGAGAGCAAATTCCGTAGAGTAGGGGTCCCCAAGCTTCATTAGAAGAAAGAATTTGTGGAAGGTGAGGCAATGAATATAGACAAACACTTGGAGGATTTGACTAGTGCAAAAGGAGCCAGGGTCATAGGATCACAGGTCTGGAGCTGGAAGGGAACTCCAAGACCCTGGAGGCCAAAGCCCTCATTTAACAGAGGAAGAACTGATGTTCAAATGACTTGCTTGAGGTCACACAAGAAGCAAGGGTCAGATGTAGAATTTGAACCTACCTAGGTCCTGTGACTCAAAGTGGGGGAGGGGGACATGTCAAGGGAAGCATCTTTATGGATAATGGGGAGATATAACTAACAGATCATTGGAAACATGGGTTCTGGAGAATTAAGGTTCACATAACAGTTACTCTTGATTCCAAAGACCAAAGACACATAGATGTCCCTTTTAATAGAAAGACAGTCCATATGATGTCAGGCATGGTTAACCTGCCTGTTTTGCTTAACTGTTTTCTTTGGAAACAAAGGCTTGGAGAGGGGGATGCTATTGGGAAATGATAACGATGTTTCAAAGAAAATCAGGAAAAAAAAAACAATGAATAAAACATTTTTCCAATGTGGGCTCTGGGGAGAGGTCAGAGCTAGAGATGATTTAGGAGTCTGATGCACAAAAGTGACCATTGAAGTCATGGAAATGAATAAGATCGCCTGGGGAGAAATTACAGAGAGAGAAGAGAACCCAGGGCAGAGCTACAGAGAACAGGAAGATTGGAGCCAGGGAAGGAGACCCAGGAGGTCTGAAATCTCATCACCCCTTGTCCAGCTGGAGGGGAGAGACAGTTTCCATTCAGGAAAATGCTGAGTCACCCAGCTATGATTCTGGTCTCAGATTTTGATACCCAAACTGGAGGAAGGGCAGGAAGGAAGAGAGCACCTCCTTCCCAGGCCCTCCACTGGATTCAGTCCTCAACACCCAGCATTCCCACCTCTGTTCAGACCCAGACCTGGAAGAGATCCCAAGAGCTGATCCCACCCTGTCCCCACCCCTTGGCAATTTGCCCAGTCAGATGTGTGTGGATGTGGGGAGCAGAGAATGCATGGAGACAAGAGGGAAGAAGACAGGCCTTAAAGACAGTGATAGGAAGAGAGTTTGGGCTGCCATCTGGGAGGCCTATCCCCCTTTGCCTCTCATAGTGCCTAGAAAAGCAGGCCTCCCTCCACCTTCCCACCGCCTGGTGCCCAGGCACTGCCCCAGCCTCTCCCCCCTACTCATTCTTCAGTTCCTTTGATCCTTTCCTCTCACTGACTGCAGGGACCCCAAGGCCAGACAACAGAAACTGATCTCCCCCTGGGTCACTGCTCCTGGGCATCGTCCAACTATTGTCCCCAGAAAGAAGTGTCCAGAACCTTGGGAGATAGAAGGCAGGAGCTGCTGGCTTCCCTTGGTGCTTTCTCTAAGTATATTTTGTCCTTCCTAAAGGAAATTCTCAGCCTCCTTTTCTCAGTTCTAGGCTCAGTGCAGCATGCGGCCTTGGGTAAGAACCTTCCCTCTTTAAGCCTCTGTTTCCCCACATGTAAAATGTAGGTTTGAACTAAATGATTTCCAAAGGTCCTTTCTAATGCTAAGATGCAATGATTTCAAGACTCTGGAGTCAAAGGATCTGGATTCAAATCCAGTTTCTGAAGCTTACTGTCCTTAAGCAACTTCACTTAGCCTCCTTAAGCCTCAGTTTCCTCAACTGTAAAATGAGGGCATTGGACTGAATGGACTCACTCTAAAGTCCCTTCTGGTTCCAGATCGAGGATCTTATAATCCAATGATGTATCCTAGGCTTATAGGACCCAAGTTCAAATCCAATCTCAGATACTTAATAGCTGTGTGATCCTAGACAAATCTCTTAACCTCTGTTTGCCTCAGTTTCCTCAACTGTAAAATTGGGATAATAATGACACCTACCTCACAGGATTATTATGAGGACCGAATGAAAAAATATTTGTAAAAAGTGCTTGGCACAGAACCTGTACATAGTAGGTATCTCCTCATTCTCATCCCTTTCCTTCCCTTTCTAGCAGACATGACCTTGTTCCCTCTCTGTACCTCTCCCCTGCCCAAGGCTCTTGTATGAGTAACATGTGCTCTAGCAACGTGCCCCAGCCCTCAGTTTGCCCAGCTTAAGTCATTGGGCTGGATGGAACAGCATTGGGACTGGTTTGAAAAAAATGCATTGGATCCAATGTGGGGGGAATAGGGAGAGTTCTCAATTAGGAACTGAGAGATCGCTACTTAGTTCTGTCACCTTGGAAAAGTCAACTAACTTCTCTGGGTTTCAGTATCCCCCATCTTTAAAATGAAAGAATTAGACTAGAAGGTCTCTAAGAATCATAGGATTAAAAACATAGTTGGAGTCGTCTTGGGGTTGGGTAGGGAGGAGGAAAATTTTGGAACTCAAAATCTTATAAAAGTGGATGTTGAAAACTAAAAATAAATTAAAAAAAAACATGGTTGGAAAGGATGATAGAGGTCACCTGGGCCAACCCCTTCATTTTTACAGTTGAGGAAACTGAGCTCTAGAGAGGTAAGCAGCAACTTGCCCAAGGCCCTACATAGTAAAAAGCAGAGTCAAGATTTGAACCCAAGTCCAAATCCAGAACTCTGTCTGCCATACCTGCTATGCCCAGATAATCTGTGAAATGGGGGGAAAGGTAACTAGGTTCCATGTGAAGGTCTTTAATTGGACATCTGGGGCCAGGACATTTGTGATTCAATAGAGGAGGCATGAAGGAATGAATGGTGCACAGATCTGGTCCTCTGACTAGTAACTGAGTTGCACTCTTGCTTAGGACTGTTGGGCTCTATTCCAGAGCCCTTCTTGGAAGGCCTTGCAAAAGGTGAAGCTGGTGGGGCCTCAGGGGTCAAGGGGCAAAAAGTAGAGGCAGATCCCTTGGGGAGAGAATCTTCTCTGGCTCCTGAGAATTGTTCATACTCCAGGGAAAGGGAGAGTGCTCAGAGAGGGACCATGGGGTTCAGGCAGGGCATGGGATTTTGGTGAGAATATAGGTACTTAAAGAGGGAAGTAGGCATCCAGGGAGGAGATGGGAATGCTATAGGATAGACTCAGTGAGATAGTGAGAGGCTCAGGGAGGAGGATAAGGATTCAGTAAGACAGGTGGGGGTTCACCCCAGAAGCTCCATCTTTCCACCAAATAGGTCTGGGTCTGAGCAAGGGTGGCAAGTCTCTGTCCCTGGAAGGGATGAGGTGAGGAGTCCTCCTCCAACTGAGTAAGGCATCCTAAGCCCAGTCCTAGAAGGAGGAAGTGAGCTCAGTTAGTCAGTGGCAGTACTGGTGAATGCCCGCCTCTCACCCAGACCTGGATGTGAGGGGGCAATCTGAATAGCTTTACTTTCCCACCCCCAGTCCCTAGGAAGGTCTCCCCTGGCCACCCTAGGAAAAAGGGCAGGCAGCTGGTTACCCAGGAGACCAGAGCCAGGACAGGTATTAGGGAATTGTGGGAAATGGCTCCCATCCCCACGGAGACCTTTGTGAGTAAGCATCAAGTTACAGCCATCCACAAAGTGCAGGCCACAAGTGCCCAGCTCCAACCTTGGCCAGATATGATTCCTGAGCCCCACCCCCATCTTCCCCATTGAGGTCTCCCTGTCCCCTCACTGATGCTCCCCCATCCCCTTAGCAAACCCACACCTCTTCAATGAGCCCTCCCCATCCCTTCACCTAGAGTCCCCAATCCCCTTACTGACCTCCATTCCCTCACTGATCCTACCTGGTCCCCCTCACTGATCCCCCAGGCCCCTTGCTGACTACCCAAAGAGCCCCAATCCTAATTGTAGTAAAATATAGAAAAAAGTCGAGTGAGTATTAGAGGTGGAATCAGGAAAACTTGAGTTCAAATTCTGCCTCCAAAACTTTATTATCTGTGTGACTCTGGGCAAGTCACTGATCTCAATCCTCTAGGCAATTCTTTGAGACTCTAAGCTGCAGAACACCTGCTGATGTGCTTTAGTACAGAAAGTTAGTCTCTCACCAGGAGTTCCTTCTAATCAATGAAATTGCAGTTTCTGTCTCTATCTGCTGTAAAGCTTTGTGCAAACTTTAAAATGCTTAATAGATGTCAGTTATTATTATCCCTCACCAAGCCCCTATCCCTCCTACTGAATCCCCATTTCTCTTCCTGAGCCTTCCTCCCGAAGCCCCCATGCACTCCCCTGAGCCCTACTTCCCATCTATGAAACTGAGGATCCCTGGGTTGTGCTGAGAGCTTCTACATGTAGCCAAGGTGTCTCAGTGGCTAGTGCTTGACTTGGAAGGAGCCAGGAAGACCTGAATTCAAATACTGCCTCAGACACTAGCTGTGTGACCCTGGTCAAGTCACTTAACCTCTATCTGCCTCCATTTCCTCAAGTGTTAAATGATGATAATAGTACTACCTCCTGGGGTTGTTATAAGGATCAAATGAGGTACCTTTGCCAACCTTAAAGCACTATATAAATGTTTGTTATTATTGTCCTATTATCTCTCTTCGGTGAAACAATTGAAACCTGAGAGTGAATTCCCCAAAACCTTTCCAAGTCTCTAACCCTTGGGCCAGTGAGCTCCATCTCCCTCTTCTGGTCACCCCATACTCACCCCACCCTCTGCACGGCCCTAGGAACCTGTGCTGTTGGGAGGATCCTGAGTCAGAGGGATCGATGAAAAGTGGCTGGAGCAGAGGGGAGTGTGAACAGCTAATGGCTTTCCTGGGCCTGTTCCACGGCAGAATCAACCCTCTCACCCACAAAATGGATGTTTGGCTTCAGCCTCAGATCCTTGACTCCTTAATGTGCCAAGAGAGAAACTGGGAGGTAGGAACCAAGTGTCAGGCAGGGGTGCACCTGTCCAGCAGGAGAACAAGAGCAACACTGTGCAGGGGCCCCTGCCCTCCAGCTCCAAATCAAGGACGAGGACAAGCGGGAGGGCCATGCAGAGAGCCCAGAGGCTTGGGGACACTGGCACAGCAGGCAGGAAGGAACTCACAGTGCAAGGATCCATGGCAACACAGCCAGACATGTAGACCACTGCAGACCACACACCTCGTCCTGGTGACCCCCGCCTAGCCAGAGGGGCTCGAGGCACAGACAGCATCCATGTCATTTGCAGTGGAGGTTCCAATGAAAAGCACACACACCTCCTAGGGTAGACGGCAGCCCAGGAGATCCCCCTGGAGCAGCACACAGACACAGGGCCACCCCAGGCCCAGGTACCCAGAAACCTTTGGACAGGAGCCTTGTACCCAAGGAAGACCCAATTGTCCCCAAAGTAAAAGGCTTTCAGAGGACAGAACCAGGAGGGACAGGGAGAGGTGGCAAAGAGATAGATTTAGGCTCAAAGTCAGGAAAAACTTCTACCAATCCGTGCTGTGGAATGGGCTGCCTAGAGAGGAGGTGAGTTTCCCATCAGGCAGAGGATGACCATCTACTACTTGGTGTGGTTACAGTGGGGTTGGACTAAAGGTTGTTGAGGTCTCTCCCAGCACTCCGATTCTGTGATTCTGTGAGCTCCTGGGCTTACCTCCCTGAGGATCACAGGAATTAGAGCAGGAAGGGATTTCAGCATTCAATGAGTTCAGCCCTTATCCTGTAGATACAGAACCAGAGGCCCAGAGAAGTTCTATGATTTGCTCAAGGTCACACAGCTTTTTAGAGACATAGCCAGGATTCAGACTTCTCTGATTTTAAAACCAGGGCTCACTCTTTCATTTCCCCCGTGCAGATATGGGAGAGGATGATGTTGACTCCACAAAAATGACTCATTAAAGGTAGAAATTCAGAGTTAAACCAATGGGGAGAGAGATTTGTGGAAGAGAACCTTTCCAACACCCACTCAGAAGGCCATCCGTAGGTTGCTAGTTTGGTTCTCCCAGCCAGCCTTGCCCCCATCCCTGAAGCTGTGGTTGAGAGGATGGGGGGAGGGGGAGAGATAGGACAGTAAAGCGCTGAAGGGAAAGTACAGTATCTGCTGTTAGCAGGCAGCAGACCCACATGAGGATGTGTCATGGAAACCACAAAGGAGATGACCATCAGACAAAGAACTTCATGAGCACCTCTTAGCCCCGCCCTTTCCTGTCTCTCTCCAGAGACTCAGGCCAGTCACACAACCCATCTGCACTTCTTAGGGTGAAGTCCTGTGATATGGACACAGCCTTGGGAACAACTGCTCCAAGAAAGGACAAGAGAGAGGCCACCTGGTCTAGGGGGAAGTACACGGGTCAGCTAGGTGGCACAATGGTTAGAGCGAGCTTGGAATCAGGAGGGCTCATCTTCCTGATTTCAAATCCAGTCTCAGACATGATCTAGCTGTGTGATCCTGTGCAAGTCACTTAACCCTGTCTGCCTCAATTTCCTCATCTGTAAAATGAGCTGGAAAAGGAAATGACAAACCACTCCAGGATCTCTGCCAAGAAAACCCGAAATGGGGTCACAGAGAGTCGGACATAATTGAAAAACGACCTAACAACAGCAAAACAAAGATCAATTCCTTTGTGTGGCAATTAAGGCTCTTTACAACCTGGCTCCATCTTACCTTTCTAGGTTTATTGCACAATACTCTCCTCCATGAACTAACATCAGTCTGGCCTTCCTTCTGTGTTCCTCCCACACACTATTCAATCTCCAGCCTCCAATGTCTTTGCACATTCCACGCCCGCAATGCTTCTCTCCCTCCTCACCTCTGACTCTTGGAATCCCAGGTTTCCTTCAAGTCTCTTGGCAAGCCACACCTTTGGAAAGAAGCCTTTTCTTGGCTTCTCCTCCCCACTCCCAAATGCCTTTCTCCCCAAGGTTACCTTAGTTTCATATGTGTTTTGCACACAGCTCTATATGTGCCCATTATCACCCCTCCAGAGGGCTAAGACTTTTTCACTTTGGTTCTTGTATTCTCAGCACCTAGCGCAATGCCTGGCCCATGATGGGTGGTTAGTAATTGCTTGTTGGACAGTCAATTAATTGGTTACTCTGAAGACCTGGATTTGAGGTGAGCTCCAATCCAGAATCTCAGAGCTGGAAAGACCCTCAGCAACTAATTAGTCCAACATATACGGTGAAGGAACCCCTTTCCCCATAGACACAAAGCTGTGGCATCTGGGTAGCATAGTGGATCGAGTATTGGACTAGGAATCAAGACAATCTGGGAGGGGCAGCTAGGTGGTCCAATGAATAGAGCATAGACCCAGGAGTCAGGAGGACCCAAGTTCAAATCTGGCCTCACACACTTGAGACTTACTATCTGTGTGACCTTGGGCAAGTCACTTGACCCCAATTGCCTCACCAAAACGCAAAAAAAAAAAAAAAGAAAGAAAGAAAGAAAACCTGGGTTCAAATCCTCCCTCAGATACTTACTGTGTGACTCTAGGCAAATCTCTCAGCCTCAACTTCCTCGTCTGTGAAAAGGGGATAATAATAACACCTACGTCCCAGGGTTGTTGTTAGAATCAAATGAGATAATATAGAGAGTGCTTTGCAAACCAAAATCTATATAAATGAGTTGTTCTTCTGTGAGGGAGAGAGA
This sequence comes from Vombatus ursinus, assembly GCF_900497805.2. Classification (NCBI taxonomy): domain Eukaryota; kingdom Metazoa; phylum Chordata; class Mammalia; order Diprotodontia; family Vombatidae; genus Vombatus; species Vombatus ursinus. Next base: position 7,576,049 of record NW_020954553.1, read on the forward strand.
AGAGGACAGAAGGGATCTCTGGACTCCACTGAACACTAGGGTTCACTAGACTTTACAATAGCTCACCAGACCCCTTTAGGGGAAGGGAAGAGAAAGGAATAAATAAATATATATATGTATATATATATATATATAGAGAGAGAGAGAGAGAGAGAGAGAGAAAGAGAGAGAGAGAGAGAGAGAGAGAGAGAGAAAGCCTACTATATGCCAGTGCTAAGTACTTTTTACAAATATAATCTCATTTGATTATCACAACAATCCTGGGAGAAAAGTGCTATTACTATCCTCATTTTACAGCTGAAGATATTGAGGCAGTTTACTATCTGTGTGACCTGGGCCAAGTCATTTCACCTCTCTTGAGTTTCAGCTTAAATTTACATGTCTGGCTCTCAGTTTCCTTATCTGTAAAATAGGGAAATATTTGTACTACCTACGTTTCAGGGCTGGAGGTCAATGTTTTATAAACACTTAAAGCACCATATGAATATTCTCTGTGACATCGGGGCAAGTTTTGTGTACACTTGATGGGCTGTAGCAACAAATAGCTCATACTCAGTCCTATTGTTTGAACTTTTAGAAAAGCTGGCTGTGAGTTTCCTAATATGTGTGTGTGTGTGAGTGTGTGTGTGTGTGTGTGTATGGAAGTGAGTGTGTATGTGTGCATATGTGTGTGAGTGTGTGTGTATGTATGGACATGTGTGCATATGTGTATAGTGCGTGCGTGTGTGTGTGTGTGTGTGTGTGTGTGTGTGTGTGAAACCCTGACTGATAAAGTCTCTGCTCTCCCGCTGGCTGCCTCCTTGTGTGCTGGAGAAAATCCTGGGATCCCCAAGGCTCTAAGAGCAAGCACTGGATTTGATGCCAGTGGACCTGAGTTTTAATCCTGGATCTGCTTTTGACTAATTACTCTACTTCTCTGGCCTCATTTTCTTCATCTGCAGTATAACAACAACAACAATAATAATAATAAATCACATTTATATAGCACTTTAAGGTTTGCAAAGTGTTTTATAAATATTAGCTTATCTCATCCTCATAACAACCCTGAAAAGTAGGTGCTATCATTATCCTCATTTTACAGATGGAGAATCTGAGGCAAACAAAGGTGAATTAACTTGTCCAGGGTCACATAGCTAGTAAGTGTCTGAGGCTAAATTTGAATGCCTCTTGGTGTAATCCTCTATCCTAGCTGCCTGGCTAGGAGGCTTGAATAGATCTAAGGTCACTTTGAACTCTAAAGTCTCCAAAGCTGTGTTAGGCTATATTGACCTACCAAGGCAGAAGAGCTTCCAGGATTGTCCAAATGGCAGACAGCCATTGGGTAATGAATTCTCTTGACCATAGCAACTTATGAAGATGTCTCCTAAAGACCTGGATTGCTGGTAACCTGCATCAGTGGAAAGAGGACCCTCATTAATGAAAAGGAGGCTCTTTTCAACAAGTGATCCAATATATTCTTTAAGTAATTCTTTGCACTTGTACAGACAAATTTATTAGAAGAATAGCTAACATGTCAGATAACAGAGTCCCAACCCTGAATGATCTTGACAGGTTCAAATCATGGGCCAGAGTTAATAAGATGATATTTAGTAGGTATGAATGTAAAGTCTTGCCTGCAGGCTCAAAAAGTCAATTCCACAAATATAAGACAAGGGAAGCATGACCAGAGACAAGGACCTGGAGAGTTAAGTGAACAGTAAGCTCAGTAGGATTCCCTGGTGTGACCTGGTAGGGACAGAAGCTGATTCTAAATTTCCTTTAAGAGAGGCTCACTGGCTGGGGGAGGGGAAAAGGGTTGGAAAATGATGATCCCACTGAGCTCAGTCTTGACTAGACCATAAGTGGAATTCTGTGTGATTGTTTTGATTGCTGCATTTTAGGAAGGACAGTGACAGGGGACAACCAAAGGAAAGTGACCAGTAGGAAGAGGAGATTAAAAAACATGTCTGAAGAGAATAAATGATAAGAGGCTGTATAGTATAGTAGCAGCAATGGCAAGGACATGAGATCTGGAGTCAGAGGACCTGGGTTCAAATCCTGACTGCGATAAACTCGATAACATTTACTGTAGATATTGTAGTGAGAGAATTGTGGGAACTGAGTGAACCACACTGACTCCATCTTGTGACTCATTTCTAGAACTAGTACCATTCCCTTTCTATTCAATTGTGGGTCTAGTATAATTTCTGTCTTATGAGAAAACTTCATTCAATTATGGGAGTTGTGGGGAAACTTTATTGCATTGTTTGAAACTAGCCTGGCACGACTGGGAAGCGGGACCCTCTCTACCTGCTGCTTAGATACCCTTGATCAAGGACTTAGATTATGCTTCCCAAAAACCCAGTGAGATCTGAAGATTAAGGCAAGGAGTTTCTCACAGTTGTACATCTCAAGTAACATGTATGTCTTATCTGAAAACTAGCCCCTTACTGGTCAATCAGTTACTGTTTCCTTGTTCCTTTGATTGGGGGTATAGGACACCTCATTTTCTGATTTCAGGGAATTGTACCTGATTACTCTCCCCCTCCCAACTTGGAAAGTCCCTAATCTTTCCTCCAATTAGAAATCAAATTACCTGATCTTGTATCCTTGTTTATATCCTATTAATTGTTTTCTTTTAATGCTTAAAAATCTGTCTCCCCCTCTGTATGGGGGGTCCAGTGCCAAGCTGAGGAGACCTGGTCCGGATTTATACAATTAGCATGCCTTGCTTAATAAATCAATATGCTTGGAATCTCAAACCTTTGTTTCCTCAGTCATTTCAGATTTCACCCATCCCAGTAGAAAGGATCCTTGTGCAGATGCGGATTAGACTAGATGGTGCTGGGGACCCTCCTAGCTCTAAGGTTTTAGGAGATAATTCATACCTCTCCAAGCTGTCCTGGTGACTCTCCACAGCCTTCTCTCTATATGCATCCGTGCAGGGTACCTTGATTTTCTCCTCTCCCCCATTTTCAGCTTCCTTTTATGTGTTGTCTTCCCCCATTAGAAGTAAGCTCCTTGAGGCCAGGCTCTGTCTTTATGCTTGTGTTTGTATTCTCTCCTTTAACATAGTGCCTGATACACAGTAAATGCTTAATAAATGCTTTTTTAACTTGAAATAAGTGGATCCTTGCTCCCAAGGAGGTTACAATCTAAAAGAATTCTGTTATCTGCATCATTTACTCTCCCCCTGACCTAAGGCGCTCCCCCCCACTCCGTTACAAAGTGTACTGTCTCAAGATAATACAGATCGTCACACATTTTCCCCGCAACCCTTGCCATCCAGATATACAAAGACCTATTTGTTATTCCTCAAACACTACACTCTGTCTCCGGTCTATGTACCTTTGCACTGGGTGTCCCTCATGTGTGGAATGCTCTTCTTTCTGACCTCTGCCTCTGTTCTCTTGACTTCGAGATTCAGCTCACATCCCATCTTCTGCAGGACACCTTTCCTGGTCCCCCCACCTGCTAGTGCCTTCCTCTCTCAGATTATCTTTTATCTACACTGTACGTATCTCGTATGTATCTAGTTATTTACACGTGGTCTTGATCATTAGAATGTTATCTCCTTAAATGCTGGGACTGTGTTTGCATTGCTTTGCATCTGTTTGCTTAGCCCAGTTCCTGGTACACAGTAAGCACTTTATAAATGCTTATTGACTGATTGACAATTGAAGATGGGGAAACTGGGGGGCAGAATGCAAGGATGGGAGCCTAAGAGCAAGGTTACTTCAGAGAGGCAGCCTGAAGGATGTGGATCAGGTTTTGAAAGGGGGTTGTGGGGAAGGAGAGCCTGGTGGCTAAGGCTGGGCAGGAGACACAGCTTTCTCAATGGAGATTCAGGAGGGGCTGGGATCAGCTCCCAGGGTGAGTCATCAGGGAGGGGGAGGAGGAAGTAGAAAGCTACACTCTTTTTTTTTTTTTTTTGCAGGGAAGGGTGGGGCTGGGCTTGGCCCTAAGCCCTGCCTGTGCACGATTCACAGCCCCTGCCCCCACATCTGGTCCTCCTCACCCTTCCTGGCCAGGGCTTCATTCTCATTCCCTACCAGCCTATATCAGGCTTCCTCCCTCTCTCCTCTCACCAAATACACACAGGGCAGGAGAAAGAGTTGTAGGATTTAGAGTTGTAGAGATATTAGAAAATCATCAACCAGCCTCCTCATTTTACAGATGAGGAAACTGAGGCCCAATGAAAAGTGACTTTCCAAAGATAGTGTAGGTAGTAAGTAACAGAGCCACGATTCAAACCTAGATCTTCTGACCCCAAATCCAAGATTCTTTCCACTACCCCAAGCTGAAAGAGGCAGGAGCAATTTGGGTAGGTTGGCAGCAATTCAACAAATATGACATTTATTAAATACTTACTGTATTCAGAGTCCCATGCCAGGGAGCAGAGGAGGTACAAATGTAAAAGGAGTAATTTGCAGGCAAACACTCTCTCTCTCTCTCTCTCTCTCTCTCTCTCACACACACACACACACACACACACACACACACACACACACACCCCACATCTGCTCTGACTATAGCACGTCCCATTGGAACATTCTCAGCTGAGCTCTGCTGGCCACTTCTGATGAAGCCCTTGGCTCAGTATCTCAGGATTACTGTCCAGTCACTTATATTTAGGGAAAGGAACACACAGCAAAAGAGGCAGTTAGGGTCTTGAGATCCCAACTTAGACTCACCTAGAATAGCACATGCCCAAATGCCATGTTTGGGCTACCATCCTAGGTGGGGAGAGGAAGAAGAAAGCCCTTCCTCCACCGTATGAAGCCCCAGAGAAGCCCCAAACCATACATTCAGAAGAGAAAAAGAAGAGAGTGCCAGAGGGTAGAAGCATTCGGTTTAGGACCGTACCATTATTCCTGACTTAATGGCCAGTGCCCTTTGACACACATCTTGATGTGTGGCAGAAGATGCATAAAGGGACCAAGAGACCAAGGAAAGGATTTCTTCCTCAACCCAACATACAAATCCTCAAGCCTCTACATGCATCCCCCAGAAGTAGCCTGGGGAGCTCAGCTCAATTCCACGTGTGCCCGATGTAGTGGTGTAGGGAAGGTGGAGTGATCACCATCCTTTAGCAAAATTCAGATAAGACTTGGTCCCTGACCTCCTGGAACTCACTGTCTATGAATGTAGATAACCATAATTAACAATATTAGCTACCTAATCTTAATATAGCACTTTAAGGTTTGTAATGAGCTTTACACATATTATTTCGTTTGAGCCTCACAACCTACCCCTGTTTCCCCACCCTGAGTTAGGTGGTATTATTATGGCTGTTATATAGATGAGGAAAACTGGGTTGAGGGAAGTTAAGAGATTAAGTGACTTGCAAACAGCTAATAAGTGTGAGACGGAATTTAAAAATAAGGCTTTCGGATTCCAAATCCAGTACCCTATACATTTCCTTTCATATATATATTATATCAAAAGTACATAGGGGCAGCTAGGTGGCACAGCAGATAGAGCACTGGACCTGGAGTCAAGAGGACCTGAGGTCAAATGCTATCTCAGACACTTACTAGCTATGTAACCCTGGGCAAGTTGAATAAGAAAGGCAACGTTCAATGTTAAGCTGATCATTCCTAATAAAGCAGGGTCGTCAATTTCTTCCTGGTGGTGTTGGAGTTGCTCTTTAGAGATGGCTAGGAATCTAAGGAGCCCGAAAGAGAAGCAGGGTTGGGATGAAGAGCCTGGTGGTCCACAGAAGAGTTTCAGGAGGGTCTGGGATCTTAGGGCAATCTGACCAAAAGCATGGAAGCATAGGACCTACTTGAAGAGTATCCTTCAGAGAGTCCACTTTGACTAGAGTGGAAGTGAATAGAGGAAAATTAAATGAACTAAGGCTTGGAAGATAAATTGATACCAGATTATAGAAAACCTGGAATTCCAGGCAGTGGAGCTCAAATTTTTCCATGTAGGCAATAGGCAGCCACTGAAGATTTTGGACTTGAGACTTGGCCAGATCTATACATGTGGGAGACTAACTGAGCATCATGTGAAGGACAGTTTAAAGAGAGGAGGTGGGAAGACCCTCCAGGAGGTTGTCAACAAATATTATTGTTAAGCACTTAGTAGATGCCAGGTACAGTGCTAAACGACCGGATTAGCCCAAAGAAGGGCAGAAATACAGTCCCTTCCCTCAACGAACTAACATTCTAAAGGGGAAGACAGCACACAGAGACATAGACACAGAAGATGGAGTACGACATTCAAGGAAGAGCAAGCAGTTCACTGTAGTAGATGGTAGAGTAAAATATATGGAGACAGGATAGGTAGGAAAGGTCAAGGCTATAAAAGGCTTTAAATGCTAAACAGAGGATTTACATTTGATCCTGGAGGTAATTATAAAACCACTGGAATTTATTGATCGAAGGCTGACATGGCCAGAACTGCACTTTAGGAAAATCACTTAAATAACTTAGTGGAGAATGGGTTGGAACATTCCTCATCAGAGCAGGCATGGAGTTGAGCTGAGCTCCCCATCTACTTCAGGCGATGTGGCTCCATGCTTGAGGAATCTGCATTGGATTGAGGAAGCAATCCCTTTATTGGCCCCTTGGTTCCTGTGTGCCTCCTCTGCCACGGGTCAGTATCCTTGTTGCATGGAGACCAATGAAAAGGCTAATGCTATTGCAATAGGCCATGAGACAAGTAGGTAGACAGTGGATAAAGTATGAGGTTGACAGGAAAACCTGAGTTCAAATCTTTTCTCAGGATTGCTGTTTCAGGAAGTCAAAGTCAGGAACACTTAAATTCAAATCCTGCCTCAGCGGTGTGACCCTGGGCAAGTCACTTAATCTCCTCAGCCTAAGTGATTGGGAGGACAGCAGTGACATTAACAGTAATTAGAGAAGTGAGGAAGAAGGGTGGGTTTTGGGGAAAGAGAATATGTTCTACTCTGGACCCGTTGAGTTTGAGATGCCTGTGGGACATCCAATGGAAGATGTTCAAAAGGCAATTGGTGATGTGGGACTGCAACTCCAGAGAGAGATTAGGGCTGGATGTCTTCTGGAAATTACCTACAAAGAGATGATAGTTGAACCCAAGGGAGCTGATGAGACCAAGTAAGATAGTGTAATAGAGGAGTTAAACTCAAGGCCCTGGGCTGTAAAAGGGCAGAACCAAATTAAAATGTAATTAGGAAGCATTTAACAAAATAAATAAAAATAAAACAGATAGATAATGTTAATATGTGGTTTTCTATGTCAATATTTGACCTTCAAGGATCCTTATGTACTTTTAAATGGTCCCATTTCCATTTGGGTTTGACACCACTGGTGTAGAAGAAGAAGAGAAGAGGACCCAAAGCACAGCCTTGGGGGGAGGGCACCTAGCAGGTGTGACCTGAATGTAGAGCCAGCAAAAGAGACTGAAGAAGTGGTCAGATAGGTAGAAGAAATAGGAGAAAATGGGGTTAATCCTGAAGAGGAAAGAGTATCAGGAAAGAGATGACGACCATATGGGGAAGAGGAGGGAATAAGCACGTGCTATGTGCCAGGGACTAGAATAAGCACTTTTACAAACACTATCATATTTAATCCTCACAGCAACCCTTCAAGATAGGAGTTATTATTTCTTAATTTCACCATTGGGGAAACTGAGGCAAACAAATGTTACGTGACTTAACCCAAAGTCATGTGGCTAGAAAGTGTGTGAGGCCAGATTTGAATTCAAGTCTTCCTGACTCGAGGCCCGGTGCTCTATCCATTGTACTACCCAACCACCTCTAAGGATCAAGGTCACCCTATTTAACCTGACCATGCTGCTCACTGATCATTGTCAGGTCATGCCTCCATATATACTCTTCCCTCCCCTTCTCACCTTTCTACTTCCAGATCTGGGAACAGTAATCACGTGCCAATAAATGATTTCATTCACTATTCCTTTGGCTTTGACCAAAACACCTCTACCTGGCCTCCACAGCACTATTAGATATTATCGTTCTCCTATTAAAATGTAAGCTCCTCGAGGACAGGCTTTCTTTTTGTAGTTTTGTATTTGTAGCCCTAGTTCTTAACACAATGCCTGTCACAAAGTAACTGTAGAATAAATGCTTTTTTATTCATTCATTTAGAGCTAGAAAGTGGCCTTAGACGTCACTTAATCCAGCCTTCTCATTTTACAGATGAGGAAACTCATGCCCAAGAGGTTAAAAGACTCGCCCAGCATCACAGAACTAATTGGTATGTGAGGCAGGGTTCAACCTCAGGTCCTTCTGACTCCCAGCCCAGAGCTCTACCCAATATAATAAGCACACTGCCTCTGGACTCCTGGACTCTGACTGACTGAGTAGGAGTAAGAAAGAAAGAAAGAAAGAAAGAAAGAAAGAAAGAAAGAAAGAAAGAAAGAAAGAAAGAAAGAAAGAAAGAAAGAAAAAAAAATGAAAGAAAATGAAAGAAAGAAAAGAAAAGAAATATCCAAAGAATAGTTAAGGGAAGATCTTTGTGTAAGGATGATTAGTCTGGAGGTGAATGTTGAATTAGAGGGTGGAGACTGTGGAGACCAGATTTGTTTATTTGGGGCCTAGCATGTAGAATGTAGTGAAAGAGGGAGGGGCAGTGGTGGGGGTATTGCATTAGACCAGGGATCTTAACCTTTTGTCTGCCTGGACCAAAGCCTTTAACAGTCTGGCGAAGTCTTTGGACCCTTGCTTGGAATCATGTTTTTAAATGCATAAAACACATAGAATTACCAATTGAGATATGGTTATTAAAATGCAAAAAATAGTAACTAAGACAACCCAAGGTCATGGTCTGTAGGCTAAGAACTGCTGTGCTTTAAGATCACTGAGGATTTCCAGCTCTGACATTCTAAGGATCTACACAGACGCACACAAATTTCTGGAACCTTAGAGTTGGAAGGGATCTTAGAGGTTGTCTAATCTAACCTTATCATTTTACAAAGGAGGAAACTGAGGTCTCCAGGAGGGGCAGTAACTTGCCCCGGGTTTCTTAACTAATCAGTGGCACAGTAGGTATTGGGAGCCCAGACTGGCTTTCTCCCAACGCTGAGAAGCTTCCTCACAGTCACAGTCATAGCCAGTCATATGTCCTCAGTTCTCAAAGAATACCCATGCTGCCCTTCTTCAAAGCAGCTGGGATGGAGCTGGGGTTGAGGCTGAGGCTGAGGCAGGGAAGGCCTGGTTGCAATAACCTGCCGACATGGTTCCTTTAGTTTCCAGGATTGCACCATTCCACACCCTAGAAATCAAGGAGAAAAAGTTCTTTCCAGGAACAGCCAAAGCAAGAACCCTGACCCTGCTGCTCCCTGGCCATCAATCAATCAGTCAATTAAAGCTGACTTTTAAGCTCCATTTAAGGAAGGAAGGCCTCTGCCCTTTGGGTTTGAGTCTCAGCTGTGTGACCTTGAAGAAGGCACTTACCCCGATCAGCATTTTGGTAAAGCATAGTGAGCACTGGACTGAGCGTGAGGACCCAGGGCTGAATCTGATATTTAAAATCAGAAAGATCTTCAAAGTTCATTTAGTCCAAGGCCCTCATTTTGTAGGTAAGGAAACTGAGGCCCAGAAAGGAGATGTGATTTGCCTGAGGTCACAAAGGTATTTTAAGGAGCAAAGACTGCAATGTACTTTATAACAACACAGGCTAAATGCCTTTTTTAGAGCTACATTTTGCTCAGAATCCTCCAGAGCAAAGCCATAGCACAGAATTCATGGACCCTAGGTTCAGTTGATTTTTTTTTTTATAAAAGGAAAATGCCTTTTGTCTGGCTTTCTTTGGAAGGCTTTGATCCTTTACTGAAACACAAGAATTGGATTTAGTAGTCAGTAGTCAATAAACATTTATTAACTTCCTTTTATGTACCAGGCATCGAGCTAAGTGCCAGAGATACAAAGAAGGGCAAAAGACAGTCCCATCTCTTAAGCAGCTCACAGCTTAAAGGGGGAGACAACTGTGTACAGAGAGAATATATATTTAAGATAATAGAGAAAAGGAACTAGCCTTCCAGTGGGCATTCGAGGGGTCCAGAGGCTTCATCAGGATATCAAAGGCTTTGGTCCATGGCACAGAAAAGATTAAGAATCCATGGTCTAATACAACATTAGGGGGATTGGGAAAGGTTTCTTTAATTAATTAATTAATTGATTTTTCGTTTTCAACATTCACTTTTATAAGATTTTGAGTTCCAAAAATTTCCCCCTTCCCTCTCCCCAAGACAGCATGCAATCTGATATAGGCTATACATGTACAATTCTATTACTCTTTTTTTTTTAAAATAAGGTAATTGGGGTTAAGTGACTTGCCCAGGGTCACACAGCTAGTAAGTGTCAAGTATCTGGTCTGAGGCCGGATTTGAACTCAGGTCCTCCTGAATCCAGGGCTGGTGCTCTATCCACTGTGCCACCTAGCTGCCCCTACAATTACATTAAACATATGGGAAAGGCTTCTTACAGAACATTAGTGTCAAACTTAGAAAGAAATGGTACCATTCACCTGTACCTAAGGATCCCTGCCCGCCACACATTGACTTAATTTTAAAAAGTAATATTGGACTTTTTTTGGGGGGTATTTTTATCTATTTTTGTTAAATACTTCCCAATTACATTTTAATATGGTTGGGTCTCTGTTGTAGAAGGTAGCACAAAATATTTTGTTGCAGAAATCTGCCTACTTCAACTAACCATAAAAGACTTAGGCCTAGAATGTCACTTAGAGACTATCTAATATAATCCCTCATTTAAAAAAGATATTATTAATGTCTTTTGCTTTTATGTTACAGTCATTTCTATCAATACCTCCTTTCCCCCTTCTAGAATAAACCTTAGAAAAGCAACTAAGCAGAAGAAACACCTGATACTGTAACAAAGTCTGATAATGCTGCCATTAGAAAGTCATAGTGGACTTGGGAGTTAGGAATTGTAATAATAATAGGTAAAATTTATCAGCAAGGAGGCACAGTGGATAGAGTGCTAGACCCGGGATCAAGAAGACCTGAGTTCAAATCCATCCTCAAACACTTCCTCGCTGTGTGACTCTAGGCACACAGCTTCTATCTGCCTCAGTTTCCTCATCTGCAAAATGGGGAGAATGATAGCACCTACCTCTTAGGGTTGTAATGAGGATCAAATAAGATGATATTTGTAAAGCCCCACATGAATGCTACCTATTATTATATAGTGTTTTAAGATTTGCAATGCATTTTTCCATATCTTGACTCAGATTCTTACTGTAAATGAGATTAATAATAGCACTCACCTCATAAGGTTGTTTCGAGGATCCAAAGAGTCAGTGTATGTAAAGTGCTATATAAAGGTCTGGATTATATCAGCACAGATGTTTCATTTCTCACCTGGCAGCACTACTTTGGAGCTTGCTTCTCTGACTTCTCCCACTAAGCACCCCCATCCTGCATATTCCTCCAATCCAATTTTTAGCTTCCTTTTTTTATATGCTGTCTTCCCCCATTAAACTGTAAACTCTAGAGGGTAGGGGCTGTTTTTCTTTCTCCTATTTGTATTCTCAGTACTTAGCATAGTGCCTGCCATGTTGTAGGTGCTTAATAAATGTTTATTGACTAATTACAATTATTTCTGGCCAGTACCACAGATGCCCAGAAAAGTAGTGTCTTGCTCAGGGCCACATGGGTCATGGAACCAGGATTTAAACCCACATGCTCTGAATCCAAATTCCATGGTCCCTCCACTACACCTCTTTGACAGCCTGGCTCAGCAAGTCATTTGGGCTTCAAAGTCCAGGTTAATAGGCCCAGTGTTGCATTTACTAGCTGTGTGATCCTGGGTAAATCACTTGATAGACTGGGGATTGACCCAGAGAGACCTCATTTATGACCTGTACCTCACTTTTCCACTTCACTCAGCATCAACTCATGCAAGTCTTTCTAGGTTTTTCTGAATGAAGTCTGCCTGCTCATCATTTGTTATAGAAAAATAGTATTCCATTACATTCATATACCACAACTTGTTTAGCCATTTCCCAATTGATGGGCATCCCCTCAACTTCCAATTCTTTGCCACCACAGAAAAAGCTGCTATAAATATTTTTGTACATGCCTCCTCACATCATTTTGTGTTTGTGTTTACTTAATCGGTGTACAATAACATTCACCTTTAAGCTGAAACTGTAGGAACCGCTCTTTGATGTGTTTGTATCCCCTACCAGGAGAGTATGATCCTTTAGGGCAGTGCCTCCGGGAATTTGTCTTTGTATCCCCATGTGCCTAGCACAATGGTTTGCAAACAGTGTCAATTTACTAGTTGCTGAATTAATGAATAAATGAATGACTTCCCAGGAAATACGCAGGGAAGGCATTTTGTGAAGCTATAGAAAAGATATCAGTCTCATGGCTTAGTGGGAAACCTCCCGAGAGGTTTAATGTTCTTTTGAGTCTCACCCAACCCTGCCTGAGATGGGGGCAGGGGTTATTGTTTGTTCTCCTGAAGCCCTGGGTAGCCCATCCCTGACCGGGCCACAACTGCTGAGTCAGTTACAAGCTCGAAGGGAAGGAAGCAAGGGCGAGGTTTGTCTCCAGAACCAGGTGGCGGGAGCTGGTTTGGAGACTGGTAGAGAAATGCAGGACACAGTCTCCCCCTGTGATCCAGGGACACCGTGCAGAGGAGGCAAATAATTGTAGTGAATGAACCAGTGGAGATAGTCACCGTAGGCCAAAGGACAGGATCTGAGATGAAGCAAAGACGACAACCCAAAAGATCTGAAGGCTCTTGGAAGGTGTAGATGGATAAGCCGGGAGAGAGGGAGACTTTCCCTTTGGAGGGCACCGTACTGTAGGATTTGGAATGAGTAGGGACACCAAGATCATGTAATATAGTCCAGTGCTATTCACTTCTCAGAGGAAGTCATGGTCGGGCAAAGATCACTTGCCTGGGAATCTGGAGACCTAGGTGTTAATCCAAGCTTGGTCACTGATTCACTGTGTGACTTTGGGGCAAATCATTTGACCTTTCTGCACCTCAGTTTCCTCATCTGTAAAATGAGTGTGTTGGCTGATCTCTAAGGTACTTTCTAGCTCTAAATCTTATTTTCTTCCTGTGTTACTTCCCGAGCAAATCACTTAAAGGGAGATAGAAACTTGGGCAGTTATCTTTTTTTTTTTTAATTAATAAATTCATTTATTTATTTTTAGTTTTCAGCAATCACTTCCATAAGATTTTGAGTTCCAAATTTTCTTCCCGTCTCTCCCTTCCCCCACCATGATGGCATGTAAATTGATATAGGTTCAACATATACATTCATATTAAACCTATTTTCACAGTATTCCTGTTGTAAAGAAGAATTAGAACCAATGGGAGAAACCATGAGAAAGAAGAAATGAGAGAGAGACAGAGACAGAGACAGAGACAGAGACAGAGACAGAGAAAGCAAATAATATGCTTTGATCTGCATTCAGACTCCCTAATTCTGTCTCTGAATGTGGATAGCATTTTCCATCATGAGTCTTTTGGAATTGTCTTAAGATCTTTGTATTGCTGAGAAGAGCTAAGTCTATCAAAGCTGGTCGTCGAAAAACGTTGCTGTTACCATATACAATGTTCTCCTGGTTCTGCTCACTTCACTCAGCATCAGATCATATAAGTCTTTCCAGGTTTGTCTGAAGGTTTTGCCTGCTCATCATTTCTTATAGCACAATAGTATTCCATTCCATTTATATACCACAACTTGTTCAGCCATTCCTCAATTTCCAATTCTTAGCCACCACGAAAAGAGCTGCTACAAATATTTTTGTACATGTGGGTCCTTTTCCCATTTGTGTGGTCTCTTTGGGATACAGACCTAGAAGTGGTATTGCTAGGTCAAAGGTTATGCACAGTTTTATAGCCCTTTGTGCATAGTTCCAAATTGCTCTCCGGAATGGTTGGATCAGTTCACAACTCCACCAACAATGCATTTGTGTTCCAATTTTCCCACATCTTCTCCAGCATTTATCATTTTCCTGTTTTTATCAGATCAGCCAATCTGATAGGTGCTATGTGATACCTCAGAGTCGTTTTGATCTGCATTTTTCTAATCAATAGTGATTTAGAGCATTTTTTCATATGACTATAGATAGCTTTAATTTCTTCATCTGAAAACTGCCTATCCATATCCTTTGCAGTTATCTTCTTTTAAAACTTTTTTTTCCCATTCAATTCAATAAACAATTATTAAGTGTTTACTATATGTGTCAGGCACGGTGCTAAAGGCTGAGGTTACAAAAAGTCAAAAGACAGTCCCTGCCCTCAAGGAGCTTACAGTCTAATGGGGGAAGACATCATGCAGACAACTATCTACAAAGCAAGCTATATACAGGGTAACTAAATTGTGCGGGAGGTTACTATTAAGGAAAAGGACTGGGGTAAGAACATGCAGGGAGTAAATGTCAGCATCCAGATTCAGCAGCTGGTCAGCATGGACCAGACTCTAGAGCAAGGCTCTGGGGCTGCTCGCGGGGCAGGCAGGCCGCCCTGTCTCGTGAAAGGCTCTGCTCAGCCGGGTCCAGCCCAGTCCAGTCCAGTCCAGCTCTACCCTCGGGCCAGAGGAAGCACAGTCCCTTTCTCAGCCTCGGGTTGGAGATGGAAAGGAGCTAGGAGGGCACCCAGAGGCTGCACAGCTGGGGCTTCCCCTTCTTCCGCCTGCGGCTAAACCGGGGTGTAGCTGTCCAAGCCTGTCATGCTAGGGGCCCCTCGGGGGCGGGAGCTTCTCGGTGCCCTCTGACACACTTCGAGAACCAAGGACGAATAGCAACTGAGTCCCAGGACCCGAGCACCGAGGATCGTGCCTCACCCCACCCCCCGGGGAAACTCGCATTCATTGTGACCCCTCGTGGCCTTAGCTGGGTACTACAGCCACAGGGGGTGCCCCGGGATAGAGTTGGCCACCGCCTGTTTCCTAAGGATTTAGAATTAGAAAAAACCTAGAGATTCTTTCGTCCCGCCCCGCACCCCTCGTTTAAAGATTATATTCAAAGCTGGAAGGAACCCTCATTTTGATAGACGAGGAAACTGGGACAACTTACCCAAGACCGAAGGGATTAAGTGATACAGGCAGAATTTGCTGCTGAGTTCTTTCCACTGACGCCCGAAGATGGGGAGAATTGAGCCTAAAGGAGAAAGTAATGCATTCTAGATCACCTACGCCTAGCAAGGGCCAAAGCTGGAGTTAAACTTCTCTCTTCCAGACCAGCCTTGCACAAACACCATTTTTAAAATTTTATTTTTATTTGTTTTTATTAATTTACTTTTATTTATCAATAATCACTTCCATATGCTTTTGAGTTTAAAATTTTTCTCCTCCTTCCTCCCCACCACCCTCCCCAAGACGGCGCACAATCTGATATAGGCTATACATTTACATTCATGTTAAACATATTTTCACATTAGTGTTGTTGTAAGTAGAAATTAAAACCAATAGGAGGAACCACCAGAAAGAGAAAACAAAACTCAACAGAAGAGAAAAAAAATGACAATTCGGCTTCCATAGTCCTTTCTTTGGGTGTGGATAGCATTTTCCATCACAAGGCCTCTGGAGAGGTCTTAGATCCTTGCATTGCCAGGAAGGGTTAAGTTTATCAATATTAGTCATCACACAAGGTGGCTGTTATTGTGTACAACGTTCTCTTGGTTCTGCTCACTTCACTCAGCATCAGACCATACAGGTCTTTCCAGGTTTTCCTGAAGTCATCCTGTTCATCATTTCTTATAGCACAATAGTATTCCATCACCTTCATATACCACAACTTGTTCAGCCATTCCCCAATTGATGGGCATACTCTCAGTTTCCAATTCTTTGCCACCACAGAAAGAGCTGCTATGAATATTTTTGTACATGTAGGTCCTTTTCCCATTTATGTGATCTCTTTGGGATATAGCCCTAGAAGTGCTATTGCTGGGTCAAAGGGTATGCACATTTTTATAACCCTTTGGGCATAGACACACACCATTTTTATTTGGATGATAATAACAGCTGATATTTGCATAGCATTTTATGGTTTGCAAAGTGCTTTACCCTCCTAATCTCATTTAAGTCTAAGACTAACCCTATCATGTAGGTACAACTGGTATTGTTATACCCATTTTCCAAATGTGGAAACTGAGTTAAATGATTTGCTCGAGGCCCACAGCTACTAAGAGCCAGGAAAGAAAATCATAGATCATGAAATGGAAGGGACCGTAGAGGTCTTCTAGCCAAATCCACTCATATTACATATGAGGAAACAGAGGCTCTCAGACAAGTGACTTGCCCGAGGTCTCTCACTTTTATCACCTATGCAAAGACCAGACTTTCCCTCATCACCCCTGTTCAGTCGTGTTCAACTGTCCTTAACCTCGTTTGAGGTTTTCTTGGCAAAAATACTGGAGTGGTTTGCCATTTTCCTTCTCCAGCTCATTTTACAGATGAGGAAACTGAAGCAAACGGGGTTAAGTGACTTGCCCAGGGTCACCCAGCTAGTAAGTGTCTGAGGTCAGATTTGAACTCAGGAAGATGAGTCTTCTTGACTCCAGGCCTGGCACTCTATCTACTTCATGCCTAGCTGCCCTTCACCCTTTCTTAGGTCTTTTGAAGTCCCTCCTTTTCCTTCAAGACTCAAATCCAGTGCCACTTCTTCCATAAGCCTTATCCAGTATCTTTTCCCTTTACCCAAGATAAAACTGACCTCTTTTTGCCCCTCTTCTTATAGCATTTATTTGAATCTTTCCCTCGGCCAGATCACTTTCTTCCTGGTCTCATATCAACCAATCGATCAACAGGCATTTATCAAGCACTTAACTATATGCAGGTACTATACTAAGGCCTGGGAATACAAATAAAAATCAAAATCAGTCCCTCCCAAAAGAACATATTTGTGTATAGGTTATATCCTTCCCATTAGATTATAAACTTCTTTTGGGACACAGACAGTGTTATTTTTCATCTTCATATATGCAGTACTCATCAGTGGTTTGCACATGGGTACTAAATAAATATTTTTCAAACATGAATTAAAATAATTCCCATTTCTCTATCCCTATAAAGGTCGCAAAGCACTTTGAACACCATAAATAATTTCTGTTCTTTCCTTTCTTTCTTTCTTTCTTTCTTTCTTTCTTTCTTTCTTTCTTTCTTT
>NW_020954553.1:7593134-7603804 GCF_900497805.2 Vombatus ursinus
CTTTCTTTCTTTCTTTCTTTCTTTCTTTCTTTCTTTCTTTCTTTCTTCTTCCTTCTCCTTCTTCTCCTCTTCCTCCTTCCCCTTCCCCTCCCCCTCTCCCTTCCTTCTTCTCCTCCTTCTTCTCTATGATTTCAGTTGACATAAAGAAGTGAGGTGGCATAGTGGATAGCATTCTGGACTTGGAGTCAAGAAAACCTGAGTTAGAATCCTGCCTCAGACCCTTATTAGCTGGATGACCTGGGCAAGTTACTTATCCTCTGTCTGCCCCAGTTACCTGCTTTGCAAAATGGGGATAATAATAGCATCTACATCCTGGGGTTGTTGCAAAGACAAAGTGAGATAACATATGTAAAGCATCTTACAGACCTTAAAGTGCTATCTCAATGTTAGCTATAGAGACCCTGAATCACTTGTCTGAACCTTGCAGACTTAGAGGGCTGCCTAGGGCTTTGAGGTGTTGTGTGTGGTCATACAGCTAGTAAGACAACTTGGCCCTGGGCTTTTCTGACTCTAAGACCAGACTTCAGCCCACCTGTCAACATAAGTATGATTAACATCTTTTTAAAGACATTGAGGCTCATCCCAGTTGGGTGACTTTCCCAAGGTCACTCAGCCAGGGAGTGTCAGAGTTGTGGTTCAAACTCAAGTCTCCTGTTTCTAAGTCCAGCATCTATTATGCCCTACATTTTCCTGGTCCTCGGAAGGGCTAAGAGAGACTCAGAATCCAGAATTCTTGCTGCCCTAGTCTCAGGGTGGCACTCCCATTGGGGTGGAAGAGGTGGCATCACTTGAATATCCTCCTTGGTTCTGTGGCCTAGAGCAGTCCCTAGGCCTTTCTGGGCTTTGAAGTCCTCGTCTGCAAAGTAGAGCAAGCCCTGGGGAAGAACACAGCTATTAAATTGGGGGTTAGGGGATTATTTGGGCCAGACCTGAGACCTTGTTTTTCTTCCTTGGTTATTGAAGAGGACCAATGACATCACAAAGGTTATGTCTTGACTTGTGAGTGAATTGGATTTAAGTGAGGCAGAGCTACCAACTACCAGAAGCTCTCTAACCAGTTAACACCCAAGAACTGTGGGTATCCCCCAGAGTTTGGTCCTGGACTCTCTTCTCTTTTCCCCTTACACTCTCTTACTTGGTGATTATGTCAGCTCCCATTATCATCTCTATGCTGATGATTCTGAGACCTGTACATCTAGCCCTTATGTCTCTCCTGAGCTCTAGTCCCATGTCACGAATTGCCTGTTGGACGTCTTGAATTGGATGTCACATAAGCATCTCAAATTCAACATGTCCAAAATAGAAATCATCATTTCTCTCTCCCCAAACCTCAACTCTTCCCAACTTTCTAATTACTCTCAAGAACAACATTCTACCAGTCACTCTAACCTTGGTGTCATCCTTGATTTCTCACTCTCACCTTACATGTCAAATCTGTTATCAAACCTTTACAATATCATTCCTACAAATTCCCTTCTCTCTACTCATACAACCATATTCCTTGTATAGATCCTCATCACCTCTGTCTTGAAAAATTGCAATCATCATCATCATCTTCTTCTTCATCTTCCATTTATTAAGTGACAAGTGCTGAGAATAGAAATATAAGTAGAAAGAAAGTCCCTGCCCTCAAGGAGCTTACATTGTAATTGGGGGAGACAGCACATAAAAGGAAGCTGAAAAAGAGGGAAAAAACAAAAGTACAGAGTATAATAGAAGGAATCCAGAGTACAGCCTAGAAAGGAATACGATGTGCTTGATCTGGGCATCCTCTTTAAATCAAGGTTCTGGAACTAGCCCTACAATCAGAGGGAAATGCCGAAAGTTACTTCCAATGTGTGAATTCCAGGACCAGAGTAAGGCATGGTAGAGGAGGTATGGAGTGCAGCTTTTTTATATTTCTCTCTGTTCCTGTGTCTGAACTTCAGAATTTCTCTGCAGCTCTGCTCTTTTCATCAGGAATGCTTGGAAGTTCTCCATTTCCCCCACCCCTGTAGCAATATACTCAAATTTGCTGGGTAACTTATTTTTGGCTGTTAGCCTATATCCTTTTTCTTCTGGAATATCTTCCAAGTTCCCCACTGCTTTATAGTGGTGGCTGCTAAATTGTGAGTGATCTTGATTGTGGCTCCTCAGTACTTGAACTCTTTCTTTCTAGCTACTTGCAATATATATATTTTTTCTTTATCCTGGAAGCTCTGCATCTTAGCTATGATGTTCCTGGGAGTTTTCATTTGGAGTTTGTTCAGGAGGTGTCCACTGGACTCCTTCTATTTCTACTTTACCCTCTGGTTCCAAGAGATCTGGAGAGTTTTCTTTTAATATTTCTTGAAATATGGTATCTAAGCTCCTTTTTTGGTCATGGTTTTCAGGCAGTCTAATGATTCTTAAATTTCCTTTCCTCAAATTTATTTACGGATCAGTTATTTTTGCTTCATACCTTACATTTTTCTTCTGTTTTTTCAGCTTTTTTTTTTTTTCTTAGTGTTTCTTGTTGTCTTCTAGCCATTGTCTTCTATTTGGTCCATTTTGATTTTCAGGGAGTTTGTTGCTTGGGCAAAGTTTTGTACATTTTCTGCCAAGCTGTTAATTCCCTTTCCAATTCTTTCTTCCATAGCTCTCATTCCTTTTCTAATTTCTTCCTCACGTGCTCCCATTTCATTTATAAAAAACATTTTTAAACTCTTGCTTCCAGGAATTCTAGCTGACTTTGCGCCTAACCTGTGTTTTTGAGGCATTGCTTGCATGACTTTTGGAGACATCGTCTTTTGTGTTTGTGTCTTGAGTGTCACCTGCCGCCGTAATAGCTCATTATGGTTGGGTTCTTTGGACTTGATGTTAGGGATAAACTCAGCTGCAGTTCTGGAGGGAAGGTCTGCTGCCGCTTTCTTGGGTTACTGAATGTTGTATTACTCTAGAATCTCAGGGAATGCTGCGAACTTTCAAGCTTTTAGCGCTCCCAAAGTGGTGTGATCCAGGGCAAAGTCTGATTGCTGTCTTCCTAGTCTGACTTCTGCAAGTTCCTGACCTAGCTGTCAGTCAGAACAACAATAGAACGCTGTTGGACTTAGCACTTATCAGGAAGTTGTGGAGGGTCAGAGTCACAACACTTCAGGCTCCTCTTTGGGTTGGGATCCTCCCCTGGTTATTTTTCTGCAGGCTGGACAAGGTGCCCTGGACTGAGATCCCATTCTGCTCCTGGGGTCTGAGCCATGTTACTGCTGCTAGCTTCTAAACTTCCTACTTTCTCAGTACACTGTGCAGGGTCTCCTACGCAGGAATGCAACCCCTGTGCTCAGGTGTCCTTCTCTGTCCACCTGAATCTGTGACCCAGAACTAGGTAGTTGGCACCTTTCTGCATCTCAGTGCCCTAGTATGGGTCTGGCGGTGCCCTAGGACGGGTCTAGGACCTTCTCTTGCCTTGGTGCACACTCTCTTCCAGGGCTGGAGTGCTCCTGCCCTGACTCAGTCTCAGTGTCAGTTGATTTCTCTGTCTGTCTCCTTTTGTCATCCTAAGCTAGACAAAGGATTCATTGTGACTTTTTCTAGTTTTTCCCATCAGGATGCATTTTCTAGTTCTATTTAGAAGAGTTTTTCACAAAAGGTTTCTAAATGGTCTCCCTGTCTCAAATGTCTCCCTACTTCAATCTATCTTCCCCCAGATGCCAAAGTGATTTTCCAAAAAAGCCAGTCTGAGCATGTCATCCTCCTACTCAATAAATTCCATGGATTCTCTATTACCTCCAGGATCAAATATAAAATCGTCTGTTTGGCATTTACACCTCTTCACAACCTGGCCTCTTCCTACCTTCCCAGTCTTCTTACAGTTTATTTCTCACCACGAATTCTACTCCAGCTCCCCTGGCCTCCTCACAGTTTCTCACATATGATGCTACATCTCCCAACTCTGGGCATTAGCACAGGCTGTCTCCAACATTGCCCTCTCATTGCTGGCCCTCAGTTCCCTTGGTTTTCTTTAAGACTAAACTCAAATCTCACCTTCTGCAGGATGCCTTTCCAGATTCCATTCCATTTATCCTGTATATATCTTATATGCACATAGTTATTTGCATGTTTTCTCCCCCACCAGAATGTGAGCTTCTTGAGGGCAGGGACCATGTTTTTGCTCAGACTGATACTTTTATGATGTGATCTTTTGTCTCAATTCTCACCTAACCCTTAGTCATAGAATGGGTGTTGCCTAAGACAAACTGAGACCTGAGAAAGATCCTAATTTAAAAAGGCCAAGGTCACCCACTGCACCCTGGGCCATCACCAGTCATCTTGACCCTTGCCTTGCTACTGGACTCTAGTGACTGGAGGAGAGAGTGGGGCTGATGACTTTTTGCAGCTCTGTTTCACAGAAACCCAATTCACTCGCAAACCAAAACATCACCCTCAGGATGACATTCGGTCCTCTCCAAGAACTAAGGATGAACAAGAATAAACAACAGTACTTAGCAAAGTTTCTGGAACATTTTTTGTTGTTCAGTCGTTTTTCAGTCATGTCTGACCCCCATTTGGGGTTTTCTTGGCAGAGATACTGCAGTGGTTTGCCATTTCCTTCTCCAGTTCATTTTACAGATAAGGAAACTGAGGCAAACAGGGTTAAGTGACTTACCCAGGGTCACACAGCTAGTAAGCATCTAAGGCCAGATTTCAACTCAGGTTTTCCTGACTCCAGGCCTGCCTCTCTATCCACTGCACCACCTATATTTACCTATGGCCTAGGTGTCAGTCAGATCAACAATAGAATGCTGTTGGACTTAGCACTTATCAGGAAGCTGTGTACGTTCAGAGTCACAACACTTCAGGCTCCTCTTTGGGTTGGGATCCTCCCTTGGTTATTTTTCTGCAGGCTGGACAAGGTGCCCTGGACTGAGATCCCATTCTGCTCCTGGGGTCTGAGCCATGTTACTGCTGCTAGCTTCTAAATTCCTCCCTTCTCAATACACTGTGCAGGGTCTCCTACCCAGGAATGCAGCTCCTGTGCTCAGGTGCCCTAGGTTCACACTTAATAAATGCTTCTTAATTGATTCACACACACAAGGACCTTTGCTTTTAAATAAAAGTCATCTCACGATCATTCTGGTCCGCAGTACTATGTAAGGAGGAAATTTAACTTCCTATTATCCCTGAAGGAATAAAGGAAGAGGTGACATTTAAGCTTCAGCTTTAAGGCTGAGTAAGAATTCGACAGGTAAAGAAAAGAGGGAAGGTGATAAGCAAAGGCAAGGAGGTGGGAAAGTATAGCACATGTTTGAGGGACAAATGATTGTCTCAATTGGCTGGAGTTCAGTACTCAAGGAGAAGAATAGTACAAGATGAAACTTGAAAAGTTGGAAGCTATGAGAAGCGGTATGACACAGAGGATAGAGAGCTGGCCTCAGAACCAGGAAGTCCAGGGTTCAGAGTCTTGCTTTTCACACATACTAGCTGTGTGATGCTGGACAAAGCACTCTCTAAGACTAGAAGCTGCAGAGGAAATGTGATGAAATCACAGGCTTGGCTAAAAAAAAAAAAAGGGATCTGCTAGATTGTGGGGAACCCTGAATGACAGATTGCCTAAGGGGTTGTTGGGTTTATTGGCTAGGTAATGGGGAGCTAGTCCAAGGGTTTTAAGCAAAGGGTGACAGGACTAGATTTTTAGTTTGGCCAAAGCTTAGTAGCCACGGAGGGGAATAGTGTAAGGTGAAGCTGGAATGGAAACCCCGCAGGGAGCTGTCAGAAGCAGCATGGCGTGGGCAGAGCACTGGACTTGTACCAGAAGACCTGGGTTTGAATCCTGAACATACAGGCTGTGTGACCCCTTGGAAATCACTTAACCATTACGGACCTTAATTTTCTCATCTGTAAAATGAAGAATTGGACTTAATGACTTTGAAGCCCTTTGGAGTTCTTAATCTATGACTGGGGAGCCTATGACTAGGTCTGTGCTTAAGGAAGAGAAATCTAGCTTTGTGCGAAAGACAGATTGGAGGCAGGGAGGGATATGGGGAAGTCCTGTTAGGAATAGTCATGGTAATTAAAGCCTTTATTAGCCAGAGAAATAGAGAGGAGGGGGACAGATATGGTATATTGAGGAGGTAGAATCAGAAGCAGGGGTGGGTACCTGCAGCCTCGAGGCCACATGTGTCCCTCTAGGTCCTCAAGTTTGGCCATTTGACTGAATCCAAACTTCACAGAACAAATCCCCTTAATAAAAGAATTTGTTCTGATTTTTTAAACTTGGACTCAGTCAAAAGGCCGCACCCAAGGACCTAGAAAGCCACATGTAGCCTCGAGGCTGCAGGTTCCCCACCCCTGAAAGGTTTGATGATGGGTAAGGGAGAAAAATGAGTCACAGATACAATCAAAGTCTTTGGCCAGGGTAAATGACTAAATAAGGGCAGCTCGGTGGCGCCATAATGCACAGAGCACTGGACCTGGAGTCAGAAAGACATTTTCCTGAGTTCAAATGTGGCCTCAGACACTTACTAGCTGTGTGACCCTGGGCATGTCACCTAACCCTGTTTGCCTCAGTTTCCTCATCTGTAAAATGAGCTGGAGAAGGAAATGGCAAACCACTCCCATATCCTTGCCAAGAAAACCCTAACTGGGGTCACAGAGAATCGGACACAACTGGAACAACTTAACAACAACAACAAAAGTAATTAAATGGTGTTGCCCTTGACAGAAGTAGTAGTTTTCCCACAAATAATCTGAGAAATGGGCCTGAAGCTCTGGATAGAGGTCAGGGCTTGAGATATGAATTTAGGAGTTATTTTCAGAGATGACATCGGAAGTAGGTAAGATTGCCAAGGGAGAGAGGGAGACAGAGACAGACAGAGAGAGTGAGAGACAGAGAGAGACAGAGACAGAGAGAGAAGAAGAGGGGGAAGGAGAGGGCTAAGGGACAGATACTTGGGAAAGAGCTAGGCAAGAAGAGGGAGGGCTCAAAAACCAGAACTGGGCTTAAGAGATGTAGATGGGCACAGGAGATCCCCGAGCAGGGACAGCTGGCTCCTCTCCCTTCAGTTCTTCAATATGATCTCACCCCTGTGGGTCCTCCAGCCAACTGAATAAATCCCACCCCACCCCGCCCCTCAGCCGAGAGGAGTCCACAGCACCCCCTTCACCCATTTAACATTCCTCAAATGCCAGGGTGGTACTTATTTTGTGCATTTTTTACCCCCCCTCTCCTGGCTCAGGAGGCCTCAGTTCACCACCCAACTCAAAGAGCCCTAGTCAGATCCTTCTGAAGTATCGGGTTCAGATCTGGGCACCACAGTTGAGGAAGGAAATATTGACCCAAAGGAGACACCAAACCAAATCCTCATCTGGAGTCCCTGTCACATGAGAAATGGCTGATAGAACTGGGGATGTTTAGCCTGGAGAAGAGATGGAGAGGCCACATGATAGTATTTGAAGGGCTGTCATGTGGAAGAGAAATGAGGGACAGCTTGGTGGTGCAGGGCCACTAGCCCTGGAGTCAGGAGGACCTGAGTTCAAATGTGACCTCAGACACTTGACACTTACTAGCTCTGTGACCCTGGGCAAGTCACTTAACCCAGATTGCCTCACAAAACACTCTCCCCCTGCCAAAAAAAAAAAAAAAGAAAAAGAAAAAAAAAGAAAGTAAGGAAGAAAGAAATGAGATTTGTTCTGTTTTGCTAGAGAGGGCAGAACATGGAGCAACGGAAGGACAAGTTTAGGTTAGAGGTCAGTGGGAGTCTACCCCACCCCATTAATCACAGAAGCCTCAAGTAGATCAATTAAATCAATCAGAAGTGTCATCTAGATACAAATAAGTCCTTAACTAGTTTGAGAGGAATAAAGAGCTTTGATTATTAAATAATGTTATAAATGACATCACACAACAAAAGACTTGTGATTGGCTGAAAGAGCCCAATGCACCATTGGGCTACCTTCAAAAACAGCCATCTAGATTGTAGCCAAGTTCTGGAGCTGAGGATTCTAGGCCCCTGAGAGGGGATCAGTCTTGGGGGGAGAAGAGAAAGTGATTCTCTTTCTCTTCTCCTTTCCCCATTCACCATTTAAAAGTATTTTTTTTTTCAATCAGCAAAAATCTGCCTTCTTTCCCTCTCTCTGCCTCACCAAACTGAGAATGGAAGGTGGGGAAAACCCTGTTACAAACATGTATAGCTAATAAAGCAAATTTCTGCATTGGACATATCTGAAAGGGAAAATATATATACATATACACGCATACACACACACACACACACACACACACACACACACACACACACACACACTGGCCTAGAAGTTAGAATTCAGATGCCACTCTGCCCCTGAGGTCTGAGTCACATAGCTATTGCTTGCTTCTGACCTTGTTTACCGCTCAGTACACAGTCCAGGGCTCCTTAGCCTGGAACGTAGGTCCCCTCCTCAGTCTGCCCTGGATATATGACTAGGAATTAGATAGCTGCCAGTTGGCACCTGTTCCCACACTTTGCACAAGGTCTCCTTGCCCCTGTGTGGGTCTGGGACCTCCTCTTGCCCTGGGGCACAGCGTCTCCCTGCACCGGAATGTGAATTCCTGGCCAGAACTCATCCTGTGTCCACGCACCTCTCCTTCTGTCTCCCTGAGTCAATTTGGGCTGAAAAAATGAATTACTGTGACTTTTCCCTGAATTTCCTCTTTGGGATTTGGTTTCGTGCATTTTCCTGATCTATCTAGAGGAGGTTTGAGGGAGAGTTTGCTGTACTTCATCCAACTAGTCTGCCATCTTGGCTCCCCTCACCTCCCACCCTATTCACCATGTTACCAGAGACACTAGGCTAGCCAGAGACAATGTTTTCAGCCATGAGTAGAGAGAAACATATTGAGAATAAAGAAAAAAGTTACCAAATATTCAGAGATGGGATTGACTACATATGACCCTGTGAACTTCAAAAGGTCAACAGAGGGGCAGCTAAGTGGCGCAGTAGATAGAGCACCTAGTCAGGAGGGCCGGAGTTCAAATCCAGCCTCAGACATTTGACACTTACTAGCTGTGTGACTCTAGGCAAATCTCTTAACCTCAATTGCCTCGAAAAAAAATTAAAAATTTAAAGATTTAAAAAAAAAAAAGGTCAAAAGACCTGGAGCTCTGGTCAGTGTTGGTAGCATATCCACTGGATATGGGAGCAGCCTCCTTGAAGTATCTGCGGCTGAGGTCTTGAATTGGGAGCTGCCAGTTCATACAGAGGCAAATTAGACAAAGTTAGTTTCAGGATTCTACAAAAGCACTCTCTCTTCTAGCCCAGCTAGGGAGCTACACATCAGGGGAACTTAAGGAAGATTTCAGGAAGAGAGAAAAAACCTAGTAACCAGGGGCTGTGAGCTCTCCCTTTACCACATGAGTTGTTTACATGTGTTCCTCATTCAAAATTTTACTAGAAGTTCCAATCTACCCTCGCCATGGACCTTTCATGTGTTGGGAATGCATCCCCCAGTTTGGGGGGAATGTCTCTGTAACAACTATCCTTGTTCTACCCACTTAGTAAATATCCTTTCTGAAAGCTAAGCCTGACAGTTAATCGATGGGAAGTGCCCCACTCTGGCAGGGTTCAAGAGAGACAATACTAGAAATGCCAGTCCCTAAGGGGGACACCAGTATCATAACCTGGTCAATCTCATCTCTAAATATTTGGTAACTTTTTCTAGGAAAACGTTCTTTTTGTTCTCAACACGTTTCTCTCTACTCCTAGCTGAAATATTAGAACTAGATATGATGCTGGAACCTGAGCCCCAAAGACGAACTAGCCCTTAGAACTCCAAGGAGGAGGAGGAGACAGTCGACCTCAGGGGACCTCACCTGCTAATACAAATGGGAGTTGAGGAAGTAGCCTGAGAGGGTGCTACATCAGGAAAAACCTCCTAACAGTTACTCAAAAATGAAATGAACTTCTTTTCCCATCTGGAGAGTGGGAACTATAATAGCTGTAGTATCTATTTCACAGGGGCACTAGGTGGCACCATAGTGCATAGAGTGCCAGACCTGGAGTCAGAAAAGACTCATCTTGAGTTCAAATCCAACTTCAGACACTGACTAGCTCTGCGACCCTGGGCAAGTCACCTAACCCTGTTTGCCTCAGTTTCCTCATTTGGAAAATGAGCTGGAGAAGGAAATGGCAAACTACTCTAGAGTCTTTCCCAAGAAAACCCCAAATGGGGCCATGATGAGTTGGACACAGCTGAAACAACTGAACATCAAATCTATTTCTCAGGTACATTATAAAACTCAAAGGAAATAATATACTCCCAAACTTTTGCAAATCTTTATAAATTTTTTTAAAATTTATACATTTATAAAATTTGTAAATCTTTATACAATTTCTTTTATAAAATGTTTCTATTTCTAAACTTAAACACCAAATAAAATGTGTATTTCCATATGTCAAGTAGAGCTGGAAAAGGAGATCGAAACCATGGGTCTCTATTACATAAATCTTGCATTTCCTTTTTATTATGTACAAGATTCCATCCGTAACTTTCAAAGCTGCCCTGTTTGTTGTATTGACTTTGTAAACATTAACTTGCTATATAAATGCCAGTTGTTTTATTTTGTGTATAGATCATATCATCTTCCTCATCCCCTATCCATTTAGAAGAATGTAGCTCCTTGAGGACAGATATGTGTGTGTGTGTGTGTGTGTGTGTGTGTGTGTGTGTGTGTGTGTGT
>NW_020954553.1:7603814-7634124 GCF_900497805.2 Vombatus ursinus
TGTGTGTGTGTGTGTGTGTGTGTGTGTGTGTGTGTGTGTGTGTGTGTAATACATAACCGCATTATAATAGACTTGGTGTTGTTCAGTCATTTTCAGTTGTATCCAGCTCTTTGTGACCTCATTTGGAGTCTTTTTAGCAAAGATACTAAAGTGGTTTGCCATTTCTCCAGCTCATTTTACAGATGAGGAAACTGAGGCAAACAGGTCAAGTGGTTTGCCTAGGGTTACACAGCTGTAAGAGTCTGAGGCCAGATTTGAACTCACAAAGATGGATCTTCCCGATTCTAGGCTCAGTGCTCTATCCATTGTGCCACCTAACTGCCCATGTAATGGATAAAAACAGATAAATGTTGGTTGTAAAGTATGAGGCAAAGGCTATGTAGTGCCTAATGACATTTAGTCTCTAAGACTAGCTGCGGAGCAGGTTCTGCTCTGCAATGTTTCTTCCTGGGGAGTTCCCTGGGAAATCACAGGTCCCTTCCAGAAATATAATTATAACAAGAGGATAGGAGCTATATCTTATTAATAATAGGTGATATTTCCACAGGGCCTTAAGACTGGCACAATGTTTTACACACACGATCTCATTTGGTCGTGGATATGGTTGGTATGAACTGGGTCACAGGCTGAGTCCAGAAGCGGGAGGCTTGGCTGACTTAGGAAGGTTAAGGGGCTGGGTACTGTTAGGGAAAGGTCTCAGGCTGGGACTAGGAAGGACGAAGGATGAAAGACTACAGTTCTGGGTGTTCAGCTAAGCTAAGTTTATCACAGGGGAGGGGGGGCCCCTACCTCATGCCACCCTTGGTGCCGTTGCTAAGCTGCCCACAGCAAACATCGGAGCTGGCAGCACCAAGGAGCTACTCCTCAACTGACAGAAGCCTCCAGGCAGCTGCTGGTGCAGTCTCCTCCCCGAGAATAGTTCAGAGGTAAGTCAGGAAATGACCGACAACATCCAAAACCAGCCTTTTCTGCTTCATGCCTTACAAGGGCTTATTTTTGCCAGCCTAGGCACTGGAAGTTTATCTTGCTCAGTCTTTGAACGGGCAGAAAGCTATAAACACACGGCAACAGCCCAGAGGCATAGGCTCAAGCACAGCCCCCAAAAAGGCATGCATACAAACCCTCTGTCTCGCTCAGGCCCCCTCTCCCACCATTTTCTACATCTGCCCTCTGTTTAAAGATAATTTTGACTCATTAGCTGGGGAATGCTGGAAGTTTACACAGACCAGTCCTCAGACATGGACACATCACCCCTTACAGACTTAGAATCACATACATGTACATACACAGACTAGTATTCACAGACCCACAATTACGAATGGGCTCACTATTTCACAGAAACCCACCATCACACGTGGACACGCTGTCACATAGGCAGAGTCACAGGTACTCTAATCTTCACAGAACCACAGTCGTACGTGAGTACTCAAATAGACCCACAATCACACTTCATCACAATACCCCTTATAGGCATACCATCATATTTAGACACACTATCCTACACATATATCCCCAGTTTCACATAGGTACGCCACTCTCACACAGAGACCCATACCCTCATACAAGCACATAATCATAGTGCACCCCATACAGGCACACAACCATATGACCTACTGTCCTTCATGTTAACCCATGCTCACACATGGGGATATATTCTCCCATGTACAGACCTAAGGTCATCCATGGGTACACATACTTTCTCATCCATACACTTTGCATAGGTACAACCATCCCACATGGACCCACTGTCCCAATCAGCTATGGTCACACACAACTTAGGAACCATCTCTCTGCACAGTTTTAAACCTGGGGTCCATGAACCATTTAAAAAAATATTTTGATCACTGTATTTCAATATAACTAGTTTCTTCTGTAATGCTCTAGATTTTATTTGGTGGATTTAAAATTCTGAGAAGGGCCTCAACAGACTGACTGCCAGAGGGCTCTATGACATTGAAAAAGTAAAGAATCCCATGTATAGATCTTCCCTAAGTTTCCCAGTCAATCAAGATTACTGTGCCTTCACCCTCAGCCCACTTGCATACCCCTGCTAACCTCTGTAAACTGGCAGCATTCCTCAGCTATTGAGTCAAAAACCTATCCAAACAGAGGGATGAAGTGGAAAATGGGCAGATCCCAAAAGATGACAAATGGTTCCCAGGATTCCTTAGCATTGTAAGATAAATTCCCTGAGTTTCTGTCCTTCGACAGACTCTAGATTAGACAGTCAATGGAGCTAAACCTGATACCGACTCATACAGATGCTGGTGGGGCTGGGTGAACACAGTTAGGACTTGGGGACTGATGAAAGGCTGGGTGAAACTTACAAAAGTGATGGGGGTGGGAGGGAGGGAGAACCTCTCCCAAGGAAAGGCATGTCTAAAATGGAACCAGCTCCACAGAATGTTGCCTATCTCTCCAAACTAATGCCCTCTCCCCAATTCTATTCACTTCAGCAAACAAACCCCCTCAGTATGCAAGATACTAAGGAGACTAAGATAGGATACAAGCCTTGTTCTCAGGGAGCTTACAATCTAATAGGGGGAATGACAGGTTCATATCCAATAAGGAGCCTTGTGTTCAGTGCTGTGGTGGGGTCAATGAGGATGACAGCAGAAGTGACTGTATGATACGAGAGGGTGAGACAAGCACAAAGGAGGGTCCCAAGCAAAGTGCTCTGAGAATGCGAGGAAGGAGGGCAAAGGAAGGCTTCTTATGGGCTTTGAAGGAAGGAAAGGATGTCAATGGACAGAGTGGGAGAAGCATATTCCAGTCATGATTGAAGGAGAAAAAAAATGAAAATGGGAGAGGGTAGGACAGGAGTAGGAATAGAAAACAGAGAATAGTCCAGTTTGGCTGGAGCTTAAAGTACATATAGGGAGTAGCACAAAATTAAGTTCCAATGGTAGGTTGGATCCAAAACGTGGAAGGCTTCAAATGCTGGAATGAGCAGTTAATGCATTGTGGGAAATGTATGGGGAGCCATGAAAGGTGTTTAAATAGAGGGGTGACATGTGCTGTCATTAGTACAGGGAACTTCCAATGAGGAAGCTCACTCCACCAATACAGATCAGCTGCTTCTTTACTACCTATAGCCTTAGAGAATTCTCTGGGGCACTAAAAGGTTATGTGACTCTCCTAGGGTTACACAGTTTGTGTCAGAGTCAGGATTTGAACCTAGGTTTTAATGACTGATGCCAGCTTTCTATCCATTATGCCTTCTGCCTCAACATGGTCTTAGAGAAAAATATTAGATTATTTTGACATCAGTGTAAAAGATGGATTGCAGAGGAGATACCCTGGAAATAATGAGACCAATTAAGAGTGTAGAACAGGGGCAGCTAGGTGGTGCAGTGGATAGAGCATTGGCCCTGGAGCCAGGAGGGCCTGAGTTCAAATCTGGCCTCAGACATGTCATACTTACTAGCTGTGTGACTCTGAGCAAGTCACTTAACCCCATTGCCTAGCCAAAAAAAAAAAAAAGTGTAAAACAACAGGAATAGTTGCCACTGGTATTGCTAGGATGCAGCTAGGAGGCACAGTGGATAGAACACTGAGCCTGGAGTTAAGATCTGAGTTCAAATCCTTCCTCAGACCCTTAATAGTTGTGTGACCCTGAATAAGTCACTTCACCTCTGTCTGCCTTAGTTTCCTCAAGTGTAAAATGGAAATAATAACAGCACCTACCTCCCAGGGTTGTTGTGAGGATCAAATGAGATAATATTTGTAAAATGTTTAACATAATACCTGGCACATAATAGGTATTTAATAAATCCTCCCTCCCTCCCTCCCTTCCTTCCTTCTTTCCTTCTTTCCTTCCTTCCTTGGAGGGGAGGGATTTGAGAAAGGATAGGTCTGGAGAATGGACGTGAGTTATGAAAGAGATGGAAGATGACTGAGGTTATGAGCCTGAGTGATGTGGACAATGGTACCCTCAAGAGAAATAGAAAAATTAGGGAGAAGATTGGGGAGATGGATCCTGTTTCAGACAGCTTGAGTTCAAGGTGCCGGTTTTGTAGGGTTCAAATGACATATCTGTGTGAAGCAATGTGTAAATTTCAAAGTGCTTCATGAATGTCAGTTATCAGCATCATCAGACAGGCACAGATGTTCAGGAGGTAGTGGGAAATTGAGGACCAGAACTCAGGGGAGAGGGTAAGAATGGAGATAGAGATTTGGAAGTCATTGGAGCTTTGGGAGTAGTTGAGATCACCAATGGAGAGAGTAGAGAGAAGAGAAAAGGTCTAAGAACAGAACCTTGGAGAACACCCACATTTAAGAAGGAGAGAGATAGAGAGGCCCTGCCAGGTAGATGGGAGAACCACAGGAATGCCAAGTCATGGAAACCAAGGGAGAAAGAGGAGAGGGACAAGGAAGTTAAAAAAGAGAGAGGGAGGTCAAGAGTGCTTTTTGTAGATATGGGGAACCATGGTTGTAGAATACCACATATAGTTTCAGGTTTTTTGGATGTTGGCTAATTTTACTGAACTCTCCCCTCTTTTTTTCATTCTTCATTAAAATGGCTCTCCGAGAGGTGAACACAACCAGCAAAGGGACCCTGCCTATTAGTCACCTATAATCACCCAACTTTCTATTGATACATTAGGAAATTTTAGGTGATGCAAAAACAAGACATAGAAACAAACTTTTTTTTTTTTTTGTTAAAGAAGAAGGCTATGTTAAATGCTGCAGAGAGTTCGGAAACGATGGGACAGGTCCAGGTTTGATGGGGAGGGACCCCATTCAATTTAGTATCAAGGAAGCCATTAATTATCTTGAACAGCAAACTTTCTTCCATCAGTGAAGACGGCAACTGCACAACAAGGTATTGAGGAGGGAGGGAGCATGGGATCAGGAAACCGAGGAAACCAACTAGGTTACAGTTTCTAGGAGTGTGGCAGTGATGGGAAGGAGGGACATAAAACAATGACCTGAGGAAGTGGTAGGCTCAAGCGTAAGGTTCAGTGATTGGAGATTTGTGTTTGCTTGTTTGTTTATGTGTTTTTGTTTTGTATTTGATTTTAGAACAAGGAAGACCTAAGAATGCTTGTAGACTGAGGGGAAGGAGCCATAGTGAAAGATACTGAAGAAGAGAAAAAGAGAAAGGATGATTGATGGAGCACAGACCTGGAGCAGACAGGAGGAGATGATTCGAATCCAAGGTGAGGGGGAGGGGATTTAGCTTTTTTAATTTTTTTATTTTCTTTCTTTCAAGAAGGAAAGCCACCTTATCCTCTGAGATGACGAAAACAGAAGAGGATGGGTGAGGGCATTGAGAGATTCAGAGGAGAGAAAGATGGGAATTGAGGGAGTCCATGTAGGATGGTCTCAATTTTCTCATTAAAGTGGCTAACAAAGGCACTGCTCAGAGTGAGGAGAAGGGAGTAAAACGGGCATCTGAGATGAGAAGTTTGGAATGACTGCCGTGGAGAATATGACGGGGATTTTATAAACGATGAATAAAAGGATTGCCATGCAGGGGTGAGGGCCTAACAGAGAGAAAAGACTCAAATTCCTAATGGATCTGTCAGCATGATTTAGTGACTTCCTCCAGCAGTACTTAGCCGGAGCCATGTGGGACTGAAGGTTAGCAGTATATAGAAATTGCAGAATAGGAAGGAGATAAATTACTCAAGGAAAGAGGGCAGGAGAATTATTAAAGTGGCTGTCCTTAGGGTCAAGGCTGGGGAGGAGAGGGGGAGCTGAAGCCAGAACAGGATTGATGGGGAGAACAGGGAGGAACAGGATTATGAGAGTGAAGAATACGTGTGGGAGAAGTAAAGGCTAGAGAGAGGTGGGAAGGACAAAAAAGAATGGTCAATGAGAGAACTTCAGAGTTCAGCATCCCTTCAGTTCCAAGGGGAACAAGTAAGAAAGTGTGGCTGGTTCAATACAAGCCCCTCACCAGTCTAGGTGGGATAACTCAACTTGTAGGTCCATGTGGACAGTTCATTCCCTTAGAGGGGAAATAAGGGCTATGGGCTTTGTTGGGATCATGTCCCTCTTTTCCTATTAAGAATCCATTCATTCACAAAGACAGTGAACTGAATATCAACTTGGGTAAGCTAAATCCCATCTTCCCCTCACCAAAATGGCAAGAGAATTTTATCATAAGAAGGAGACTCAGAGGGAATATACTCCAACCTGTCCCTGAAGCATGAATTCCCCCCACAGTAGCCTGACGAGTGGTCATCCAGTGTCTACTTGAACACCTCCAGTGATGGAAACCTCACTCATTACTTAGTTTTCCTCTTCTTAATTTTGTAGCTTAGATGGTGCAGTGGATAAAGCTCCTGCCTTGGAGTCAGGAGGACCTGAGTTCAAATCCGGCCTCAGAGACTTGACACTTACTAGGTACGTGACCTTGGGCGAGTCACTTAACCCTGATGCCTCAACAAAAAAAGAGACTGAATGGGCGCATATCTTGGAACCAGATGGTCCCTTACTTCTGAAGACTTAGCAAAATGCAACCTGTGGCTCAGAGCTCCCCAGAGCCCTTTGAGGGCTCACAGGATCCAAGAATGACCTGGAGGGTTTACCCAAGAACGATATCTTTTTTTTTTTCCTTTGGTGAAGCAATTGAGATTAAGTGACTTGCCTAGGGTCACACATCCTTTTTTTGACTTGTTATACCTCCACCTAGAGTTTACTCTGAGAAATCTCTAAATATAGCTTAGGTATAGCTTGTGTCTAGTTTCCCTGAATGTGGCTGAGGGTCCCCAAGGATGAGCATCCAAGGCAATAAATGCATATTAGGTAGGAAAACCTTTATTTCACTCCACAAAAAAACCAACCAACCAAAGGACTCACAGGAATCTATGGATATACCCACAAAACACTCATAATAGAGTACCCTTACTGATAGTAGGGTACCCTTATTGATTGATATTGATTGTATTTTTCTTTTAAATAACTTTTATTTGTGCCTTCTAAAAATACCAGGCTTGATCTCCTCTATTTATTCTTGGTTCAATCTGGCTGTTTTCCCTATCTTTGTTCTCTTTAGTGCCATTTCTATGTCTTCTACCAGCACCTCAGGGACTGTGATGTTAGGATTCCAAGAATGTGGTTCCACTAAACTCAATGGAGGAAACAGCTTATTGACATGGTTTTTAGCAAATTGTTTCCATTTTTCTTCTGTTTGTAGTCCTCTTTCTATTCTCAAATGTCCTTGGAATGACTTTGCTTAGTTGGATATCTTGCCAAGATTTCTCTAAACTGGATTTACCCTCCAGCACTTTGGGTGGACCTCCTGTGGCTAACTTTTGAGGAGAAGCTGGACAAGTGGCATTAGGATAGGTAGGCATGAGCGGGTTGGGATTTGCATTGCCAGAGGGGACTCCTGAACTGAGATCACAGATACATTTGAGTATTCAAACATTTGCCAATATGTCACTCTTCCCCTCCCCCAATCTTTCCTTATAATAAAGTCAAATATGACGAAAACCCAACTAACAAAGGACTACTACAGAGGGAAGGAATGTATGCTTCCTTTTCTACAAGACAGATTGATTTCAGTTTTTCTGAGTTTTTTTGTCCCATTTTAGTTATTTTCATTGATGTCAAGGCGGCCAGTGTGTATCTTTTCTAGTTCTACTCTCTTTGCTTAGCATCAGTTCATATGAGTCCATACTCAAACACTTGAATGGACTTGTGATCTCATAGAGACTCTGGATAGTCTCACAATGCAGATCACTAAGTACCTATGGCTGCCCATGCCCTTGACTCCCGTCTAGGCCCTCCCATAAGTTCACCAATGGGGCTGCCCACTGGTCTAGAAGTCTTCCTGGCTTTCTCCTGACATTGTGAGAATACCAGTGGAACACCGTGCCATTCACTTTTATCCCTCAGCCTAGCCACATACAGGGGATAGATATCCTTCACTCTTGTTTTCTTTGAAGTTCTTTGTTATAGACTTAAGCCTGTTCACACCCATTATGTGCTTCTCCATTGTCCTCTTCAAGATATTCATTTTCAGGCCTGTGTGTGTGACACTCTGATATTCCCTGCTGAAGGAAGCTGAGGCTGGTGGATTGTTTGAGCTTGGGAGTTTTGAGCTGCAGTAGCATGAAGGCCAATTGGATGCCCACATGAAATCTGGCACCAATATAGAGTGAGTACCCAGGAGAAAGTGGCCACTAGGCTGGTAAGCTACCAATCTGCCTAAGGAGGGGCCAACCAGAAATAGAGTGAGTCAAAGCTTCCCTGCCCATCAGAAGTGGGACTGGGCCCGTGAGGGACAGCTGCACTTTCAGTCTGGGTGAGACAGGAGACAGTCTCAAAACAAACAAACTCATTTTCAATTGTAAGGAGATAGGTTTTTATGTCTCACAGCTATATAATCATCACACATGTAATCAAAACCAGGTCCACTGACTCCAAGTCCAGTGTTCTTTCCACAAAACCATGCTCTATTTTAGTGTGACCCTGGGCAAGTCATTTAACATCGCTGGGCCTCAGCCCCCTCTGTAAAATTAGGGTGTTGCCCAGGATGATGCCCAAGGCGCCTTTTGGGTGTAGATCCTATGAACTCTGCCCAGCTTTTGAACCAGAAGGTTGGGAAGATCCATTCTCCTTAGCCATCTCAGATTTACCACAACTGAAGCTGCGAAAGAAATTTATTGGAATAATGAATTCCATGCATATTCTACCTACTGTATAAAGAAATCCGCAGAATGGAGGCTGGAAAGGACCTCAGAGGGCATCTCCTCCAACCTGCACCTAAACAACAATGCTCTCCACGGCATGGACTCTGAGAGGGTCACTCAAGTTCAGGGCGTGGTGCCAAGGTGTCTTGGCTCCATCCATCTCATCAGCATTTGCCATTTCAGCCTTATCTGGCTGGTCAAGCAGAGGGAGCTCTTAATTGGTCGCGGGGTTGGGGGTGGGGTGGGAGAGGAAGGTGGTACCCCCTCCTCCCCTTCAGGGGAGGGATAGGGTGTTCAGATTGGGTAGTGTGGAGCCGAAGGGTGGAGCCTGAGCTGGGAGGGGTAGGGTGTGGAAAGGCGGAAGGAGGGGCGTGTGTAAGGGAGTGGGAATGGGGCCAGGATCCGGACCAGCCCTTCACTTTCTCCTGCACCCCAGTGCAGTCTCCTTACCTGACGTTCCCCATACAACCAAGGAAGTGATGAGGAGGCATCGGTGTAGAGGAAAGAATACTGAAATAAGAGACAGGGAGCCTGGTTCTAACTCTGACTCTCCACTAACTTGCCAAGTGACCTTGGGCAAGTCTTTCCCAGGTCTGTGCCACGGTTTTCTGTAAAATGAGGCGGGTTTTGGGTTTTGTTTTGTTTTGTTTTTACCCAAAAGGACCCCTTAGAGATGATCTCTTGGGTACCTTCCGGCTCTATGAGTCTATGAATCAGTGTGGACTCAACCTCCCTGCTGAGGCGCCCCTAGCCCAGAGTCCCTTCCTCCACATTCCCCACCCACCCGGGCCAGGCAGCCCCCGGGTAGGGCTGGCTGACCAGTCCAGGACCGCTTTTCTCCGCCCTCTGGGCCCGAGGCCAAGGCTGAGAGCCAAGTGGGCGCGCCGCCGGGGGAGGGGAGCACCGGAGGGATCCGATGTCTTGGGCTGCAAGCTGGTATTGCAGCTGGCGGCGAGGCGAGGCACTGGCCGGGATATTAATAACCCGGGGCTGCAGCTTTCCATGAGACCCTCCCAGCCATGGCCAGCGCGGAGGAGCCCCGGGAGGGCGGCCCCTGCGGGGAAGGAGCCGGAGCCTCTGGGTTGGAGAGGTAGGACTGGCCCGTGGAGGGGTCTGCAGCGCTCGCCCTGCCCCTCCCGGCTTTGGGGACAGGTCGGCGGGATTGAGCCTGGGGCTAGGGAAGGGACCTTCCGCAACCTACCGGCTTCTCCCAAACTTCTTCCCGTCCCTTCGCCCTTTGTCCACATGACCCCCGCCCCACGCCACCCCAGGATCCTCACCCGATCCGTTAAAGTGTCAGGCCCCGCCCAGAACGTGGGGATGAGCAGAGCTGGACTGCAGGGCTCCCCGGCGCCTTTCTTCGGGGTGGGGGCCGAGAAATCCAGAAAACTCAAGTAAGGGCAGGGGCGCCCAGCCCAACCTAGCCCAGACATCTCTGTGTGAGCGTGTGTATTTGGAAAATTTATTTCTCTTGTGCTATTTTGGGGGGACCTTTCCCCAAAAAGGGAGTCAATCCTTTCTAATAGGTATGAATCATCAAATACAGTGAATGCAGGAATGCCAAATACCCGGTCTCATTGTCTTCAAGGGTCTTCCCCATTCTCCCCACCCCCCACTCTTCCAACAAAAAAAGTAGTGACCCCAGAGCCCTGAGTTATTGAATTCCACTATTCTCCTGCACCTGGCCTCTTGGTCCTTGGCCAATGTCAAAAGGGTGGGTGTGGAGGAATCACACAGATTGTTGCATCTTCACACAGTTTGTTGCTTTTGGGGGCCCAAGGATCTTTGCCTTGGGGGTGGGAAACCATAGAGGAGAGAACCTGGTCCCTACCTGTGGAAAGGGAGCTTCAGAGAGAAGGTTTTAACTGCTCACTTCCCTTCACTCTTGTCAGCCAGCCAAAGCTCCAGGAGGGCATGGCCCTGAGAGGTGAGGATTGAGTGGATTGGGTGGCCTGACTTTCCCATGGGCTAAAAGATGAAGTTGCACATACATACCTGCATACAATCTTCCCCCCCCCATACCCCTCACCAAGACACACACACACACACACACACACACACACACACACACACACACAGTCATAGAATGAGGGTAGAAAATCCCCTAAGGACTAGGCAGGGAAGAGTGAGGCTCCCTTAGAGTTCCAGTTAAACTCTTCTCTATGTCCCAGAAGCCTCCCATAATCCTGCCCCTCCTCCAATGTTGAACCTACTTCTATTAGGGAGAGGAGCAGCTGTGTAAAAAGCTTTTCTGGATCCTCATTTGTACAAGAAGCCAAGTCCTTAAAGGATTCATCCATCCTTCAGACACCCCTGCCAAGTGACAGGAGATTGAATTGAAGAGTTGGAAGCTAATAGAGTTACTTCTCAATTATCTACACCAATGACAAGGGGTAGAACACTTGGGCACATGTAAATTCTAAACAGCAGATAATCCACCAGCCTTTCATGAGGTAGATGGAATGAATCAGTAAGGTGTAGTAGATAAGAGAGCTAGCTTATAAGCCAGGAAGCCCAGCCTCTGACACATTTTGGCTGTGTGACCCTGGGTAAGTCCCTTAACCTCTCAGTGCTCTAGCCTAGACAACTGTCTAAGACTAAAATGTAGTGAAGATGCTATTCCTTCTTTCTGCCAATGAAATTAGAGGGCTTCTCTTTACCTTTCCAATTTCTTGTTGTTGAGTCATTTCAGTTGTGTCTGACTCTTCATGACCTTATTTGGTGTTTTCTTAGCAAAGATATTGGAGTGGTTTCCCATTTCCTTCTCTGGCTTCTTTTACAGATGAGGAAACTGAGGCAAACAGGGTTAAGTGACTTTCCCAGGGTCACACAGCTATTAAGTGTCTAAGGAGATTTGAACTCAGGAAAATGAGTCTTCCTGACTCCAGCTCCAGCGCTCTGTCCACTGTGCCACGAATTTCCCCCTCAATCCTGCATTTATCAAGTGCCCACTCTGCAAAATAATGTGTCTTGAGGTGGGAAATGAAACATTAAAATCAGTTTTAATGATCTTACAGTAGAGCAGGAAAGTTGGGGGAGGGGAGAAATGAGTGAGTAGAGAGAGCCAGCTTGACATAAAGATGCAGCTCAGTCAGCCCACAACATGGATCATTGAGATTTATCTGTTAGAAGGCACAAATGTTTAAAAGAAGGTTTTTTTTCTTCTAAGTCCTGCTCCTTCCTAAACTGCTTTAAGAGTAAACAAAGCAATTCCAAAATATATTCTGTGTCCAGACAACTTTTTCTAAAGTTGAAGTGACCCATTAGGTATACTGAAAGAAGGACAGGGGGGAACCAGCAGACTTGGGATGCAGTTCAGCAGCTGTATGACCAATCAAATCCTTTCTCTTTCCTTAGTTTCTTCATCTGTAAAATGAAGGGGTTGGTCCCTTCCAGTTGTAAGGTCCTGGGAAGCTGCAGGGCTCTCCTGAACAGATCTATCTGAAAAAACCTGTTGGGGTCTCAGTTTGAAGCCTCCTCAGGGCTGCCAAAGGGCAGAGCAAGGGATGCATGGTAGTACCACAGGATTTTGGCCACAATGGTAAGAAACAAGCAGGGCCTTTATAGGAAATTTGGATTGTAGATAGTGAGGACTCACATCCTGGGCACAAATCTTAAGCTTGAATTCATCTTTCCAAGACAGAGGTGTGTTATGGAGCAGTGACTTTGGATTTAGAAGATTTGAATCTAAATCCCAGTTATTTCATTTACTGTGTGACCTCAAGCAAATCATTCCCCCTCCCTAAGCCTCAGTTTCCTAATCTAGAAAATTAGGGCATTGGATTAAGTGCCATTGGGCTCAGAACATTCTATGAAATACTCTGTTGTGGAGGCAGTTCATTTAGATCTTATAGAATTGCAGAGATTCCCAAAGTGGGCAATACTGCCTCCTGAGGTGCTAGCATGATCCAGGTGGTAGTAGCCTCAGGTACAATTGGGGGCCATTGAATAAAAATAAGTGGGCGATGGAAACAAGGAAAGAAGAGAAGAAAATTTTGAAAAACCATTTGTACATGTTTCATCTGTTGTATAACAGAGTTAAAGTCGTAGTGATTACATTATTTTTCAAAAAAACACGAAAAATGCAAGTTATAACTGATCAGTGGTCAAGTCCACCGACAGTCTTAACAAACAAGTGTTAGCAGGTGAGCATGTAGCATTGTTGGGAAGTCCAGTGTACATGGGGCAGCAATATGTGCATGTAATGACTTGCTTACAATACTATAAGGTTCTATGATGCAATATTGTGTCATCAAAATTTGAGTACAGGAAAAAACCCACAAATTAAAAATAAATTATTAAATTTAAGATGCATCACTAAAAAATATTTATATTCTTTTGAAATGATGCAAATTTAAAAAAAATTAAAGGGTTAAGAAAGTAGATTTCGGGGGGGGGACTGAGTAATTTTTTTTTAAAGGAGGTGGTAGGTCAAATAAGTTTGGGAACCTCTGTTATAGAGTCTTTAGAAAGAACACAGGTCCATCCTATATCTTCTTGTCACCTCTCTCTGGTCAGTGTACCCAGACTACACTGGCTATCACAGTTTCCCTGGTGGTTGTTGTACTTTCAGGAAATCACTTTAGGAAGTGAGAGGGAAGGGGGAAGAGAGGGAGAATGTGCGTGCGTGTGTGTGTGTGTGTGTGTGTGTGTGTGTGTGTGTACTTGTAAAAGCCACTAGAGGACCAGGGCTCAGAGTGACATGATCAAAGTCTCAGAAATCACTCTCATACACAAAGTCCCATCCTCACTATGGCTTTCCACAGACCTCAGAATTTTCTTTTGCAGGGATTCAGGGGCAGAGGACAATGCTTCACTCCAACAGAAGAAATCTGAATTCTTACAAGGGGAAGAGGCCCTGAACCCAGAGATGACTCTGTCCCTACACGGGGATATCAACCTAGAGGACATTCTCTACCTTGGAGGCACAGATGATGCTGATGAGGTACTCTATGTAGAAGAGACATTGAACTCAGAAGAGGAAGCTGACCCAGAGGAGCCGCTATATGTAAGAGAGACAGTCACCCCAGAGGAGACACTGCATGTGAAGGAGATATTCAACCCAGAGACACTGAACCAAGAGGAGACAATTACTCCAGAGGAGACATTACATGTGACAGAGAGAGCTGACCCAGAGGAGATACCAAATCCAGAGGAGACCAACGCACAAGGGGAGAAAGGCAGCTCGGAGGAGAAGCCTGCCTCCAAGGAGAGTCTCAGGGTTGAGGACAGCCTGAGTCCAGAGGAGTTGGAGCTGCTGGAGTGCCGTTTCCAGCAATGCATTGAAGCTGTAGCACAGCTGGAGGAGGAGCGCGACCGCCTCATCCACGAGCTAGTGCTGCTTCGGGAACCAGTTCTACAGGAGGTACAGAAGGTCCACCAGGACATCCTGGCTGCCTACAAGCTACATGCCCAGGGAGAGCTGGAGTGCGACGGGCTAAGGGAGGAGATCCGGGTGGTGAAGCAAAAGCTGTTCAAAGTGACAAAAGAATGTGTAGCCTACCAG
The DNA here is from genome assembly GCF_900497805.2 of Vombatus ursinus. NCBI lineage: Eukaryota > Metazoa > Chordata > Mammalia > Diprotodontia > Vombatidae > Vombatus > Vombatus ursinus. The sequence continues at coordinate 7,617,969 of NW_020954553.1, forward strand.
TACCAGCTGGAGTGCCGGCAGCAGGAAGTCGCCCAGTTTGCCACCTGCCAGGAGGAGCTCACCACTCGTGTTGCCCGACTATCCGAGGAGCTAGCCCAACTCAAAGACACATGTGAGAAACAGAAAGGGCATTTCCGGCAGCAGCTAGAAGCCCCTCGGAGTCAGGGGGATAGCCATTTTCTACAGGAGAGCCGGAGGCTCTCTGCTGAGTTTGAGAGTTTCATGGCAGAAAGCCGCCAGGGCCTAGAAGAAGAGTATGAACCCCAACTGATGAGACTCCTCGAGAGGAAGGATGCTGGGGCAAAGGCATTACAGAAAACACAGGCAGAAATTCAAGCGATGAAGGAGGCCTTGAGACCGCTACAAGGAGAGGCCAGACAACTCAGTTTGCAAAACAGGAACCTGGAAGACCAGATCTTGCTTCTGAGACAGAAACGGGATGAGGAGGTGAAACAGTACAGGGTAGGCCCACCAAGAATGAAGGAAACAAGGGTTAACTTGGAGAATGTAAATTTGAAGGGGATTTACATACTTTTAAGGTCATGGAGGAGGGAGCGTCTGTTTTCCACATATGTGGAAAACAGCTAGGGTTATTAAAACAGCAGGAGGGAGAGAGGTTAGATATCAGGGGAAAAATATATATATATATATATATGTTCCTGTTGGGATTGTTAAATGCTGTATTGAATCACTGGCAGAAGTTTTGGAATTTCCTGACCTGGAGATCCTGATGTGATTAGAAAACTAACAAAAATGGTACAGATGAAATTGAGTCTTGAGGCAGCAGGAAATGGGATGGGATAGGACACTAGGGGACTGGTGGTATCCAAGTAGTAGAGTTAGATAACATCTGGAGGTCCCTTCTAGTCTTGTGTCTATAAAGCACCTTCTACCATATTGTGCTAATTCAGTCAATCAACAAGCATTTAAGTGCTTATTACATGCAACGAACCATGCTAGGCCTTGGAGATATTAAAAAAAAGAAAAAAACAACCAGTTCCTGCCCTCAAGAAGCTTACATTTTAATGGGGGGAAACAACATGTATAAAAATTGGTACATACAAGACACATGCACAATAGATAGAAGCTAAAGGAGAAGCTTCACTCGTGGACCAAGAAAGGCCTTCTGCAGAAGGTGGCAATTGAGTTGAGTCTAGAAGGAAGCCTAGAATTCTGAGAGGAGGGACAGCATTACAGGCATGGAAAATAGCCAGTGAAAAGGCATGGCGAGAGGAAATGAAGTAAGTACCCTTTGCAAAGATCAGCAAGTGGGCCTATATGGCTGGATGATAGAATGCATGGAGAGAAGTAAAAGATAAGAAGACTGGAAAGCTAAGGGGCCAAGTTGTGAGTTTTAAAAGCCAAACAAAGATCATTATATTTGATCCTGGAAGTTTAACAGGGAGACACCAGAGTATATAGAATTGAGGTGGGGTGGGAGGAGAGTAGATATAATGTGGTCAGAGTCCCAGACTGACTGTCAGACCCACACTTTAGGAAAATCATTTTGGCAGCTGAATGGAAGATAGATCAGAGTGGGGAGAGACATGAGGCAGAAAGACCAATTAGAAGGTTATTGTAATATTGTAGTGAAGGCCTGAACTAGGGTGGTGACTGTGTGAATGACGTGAAATGAATGTACAAGAAATGCTGTAAAGGTAGAAACCATAGGATTTTGTCATTGATTAGATATGTGGCATGAGGGTGAGGAGTTAAGGATGACAACAAGGTTGTAAACCTGGATAACTAGAAGAATGGTGGTGCCTTCATCAGTAATAGGGAAGTTCAGAAAAGGGATGGGTTTTTTGTTTGTTTGTTTTTAGGTGTATGTGTGTATATGTGTTTTTGGGAGAGGATAATGAGTTCTGCTGTTAACATGTTTAGTTTGAGGTGCTGATGGGATATCCAGGTCAAAATGCCCAATAAGCAGTTAGTGATATGGGATTGAAACTCAGATGCGAGACTGGAGTTGGATATATAGATGCAGGAATCATTAGCCCCGAGATGATAACTGAACACATGGGAGCTGATGAAATCACCAAGTGAGATAGTAAAGAGCAGGCATTCTCATCATTTTTGGTGGCCATGGACTCTTTTGGTAGTCTATTGAAGCCTATGGTCCTTGTCTCAGAGTGTCTTTCAATAACTGAGAGATCTATTACATTTCAGTTAGAGATTAGTGAAAATAAGGATGTAATTTCTTCCCATCCAAGTTCACATACCCTCTGAAATCTATCCAGGGACATCTTGGGGGTGTGTGGACTCCAGGTTAAGAACCCCTACTATAGAGAAAAAGGGTGGAGTTTTGGGGGGTACCCATAGTTAGTGGCCATTACATGGATGAAAGTCCATTAAAGGAGACTGAGAAAAAATGGTCAGACAGGTAGAAGGAGAAATAAAAGAGAGTAGTATCAGAAAAACCCAGAACAGAGTACCCAGGAGGAGAAAGTGACCAACAGTGTCAAATGCTGTAGAAAGATCAAGAAGAATGATGACTACAAAAAGTCCATTAGATTTGGCAACTCAAGAGATCATTGGCTATGAAGAAGCAGTTTCAGTTGAATGAGATCATTCAGGTGGCAGAGTATTTAAAAAACAGTGCAATGAGAGGAAGCAGAAGCACAGAACATAGACAGCATTTTTAAGGCATTTAGCTGAGAAAGGAAAGTGGGATAAAGGAAGATAGTGAGCAGGGATGGTGGGATCAAAGGAGTTTTGGGTTTTTTTTAAGAAGGGGGGAGACATGGGTGTGTTTGTGGGCAGTAGGGAAGGAATCAGTAGATATGAGAGTGACAATTAGAGAGTGGGGATAATAGTGAGAGCAACTGAGTGGGGAAGATAGGAGAGGATGGGACAAGAATGCATGTAGAAAGTCTGTCTTGGAAGGGGAAGGGCCACCTCAACATCAGACACTGGAATTAAAGAGGAGATGATGGGCAGTGATATCAGAAAGAACGTGAAATGAGAAAAAGAGAAGTTGGCAAATAGCTTCCATTTTTTTTCAGTGAAATATGAGGCAAGATTCTTACATGAGGAGTTGGGGAGGTAGGAGGCCATGGGAGGATTAAGAGTGAAGAGATTTGGAGCAGTCACTATAGTGAGTGGGACAGAGAATCAATTAGGGAGAAATTGAAGGACTGCCTTGTTGCAATGGACCCAGTTGATATTAGATAACATAAATTTGTAATGGTCTTTTTCTCCTGAATTTCTTCCAGCTACCAGCAACATATGATTAAAAGAGGCAGAGGGTGGGAGTAATCCAGGTTTGGCAAGACATGATCAGTAACAGTTATCCGATAAAGGGGCTAGAGACTTGAGAGTAGCAGATAATAAACAGCATTTATATAATGCTTTAAGGTTTGCAAAGCACTTTACAAATATTTTCATTTTATCCTCACAACCCTGGAAGGTTGGTGCTATTATTATTCCCATTTTACAGATAAGAAAATTGAGGCAGAGAAGTTAAGTGATTTTCCCAGGGTCACATAGCTAGTAAATGTCTGAGGCTGAATCTGAACGGAGATCTCCTAGACCTCAGGTCCAGCACTTTATCCATTACTGCCATTATTAGCTGCCTCTAGGAAGGTGGAGAGTTGAATTGGTTCACCGACTCATTGAGACTGGGAAAGGAGGAAAGTGTAGCCAGGCTAGAGGCGATAGCCTGAGAAAGTATTAAGGGGTAGGGGGGTTTGGAGGTCACAATGAAGACCAAAAACAGGGTAGGGATCACATTGCAGAGGGAAGCTGGAATGGCAAAATGATAAAATTTCATGACAAAAGTTCATAAATTTTAAAGTGAACATTAGTGAGCAATAGCAGGTTCAAGGGTATGACCGTCCCCATGTGTAGCTGAAAGTGGAGTGGAAGAATAGGTCACAGAAACTAAGCAGAATGAGAACCTGGGAAGTTAGGGTATTTAAGTAAACATCAGTGTATATATAAGGAAGTCCTCTGGACTTCTGTATATAGGGAGTTGGGCTAGAGGGCAAGTCTAAGAGAGACACTAAACTCAATGAGGAAGGAGGGAATGTGGCCTGGGATTTGGTAATTGCCAGTGGGCTCTGGATTGGCTGATATATTTGGTTAGTGTGAACCTCAAAAGAGGAGAAATGATTAGTGAAGGTGGTAGGTAGAGTCTGAAAGTGGTATTGGGGAACAGAGAGTATTCCAGTTCCCTTACTATGAGCAATGAGTTGTGGAGTATTAAAAAGGTGGCCAGGTCTTAATGAATGCCAGAAGATGGAAGGAGAGAGGGAAAAGTTTCAAATGGAAACTAAGTTTAATTATGGAGCAGGTGTTCCATGGTGGAAGGGGCAAGCACATCTGGATTGGGACACTGAGGTGAACGGGAACAAGGCTGGAGTTGGGAGTTTCTATTTCGACAGCTATGAGTTCAGTATCATCAGAGAATGGGAAGAATATAAAGGGGCAGGAGTATGTTAACCAATGAAGAATTATACCAGGCATTGTTATTAGTGGGAGAGGATCATTAGGGTAATTAATTCTAGGACTGAGGACTTCTAGCCAGGCGATCTCAGGGCTCATTTCCAGTTGACCCCTGGAAAAGTTCAAGCTACCCAGCTCTTGGAAGGCTATTCAGAGCCAGCACCTTTTTCCACCCCTGCTGGAGGGGGAGCTGCATTACAGGAAATGCTAAAAAGAAGGGATATAGGTGTTGGATATACCTTGTCAAGCACAAGGTTGACAGCCTTCCAGTGAATTGTAGTGCTGACAAAAACTTCCTAGTTGATTTCTGCTAAATATTTCTTCCTGGCATCTGATATTTCAAGGCTACTCCTCCTCCCCATTGTAAACTCCATCTGCCTCTCCTATCAACTCCCCTATTTTATATGGGTGCTATCACCATCCTCCCAGTCATGAAACCTTTGCCATCCTAGATTCCTCCTCCTCTTTTATCATTCCTCCCTTTTCCAGTCAGCTGCCAACTCTTTTGGTTTCTACCTCCACATTGTCTCCTATCTCTCCCATCTTCTCCACTCCCACAGCCACCTTTATTATTTCAAAAAAATGGTTTTTTTTTCAATTCTGAATTCTTCTCCTCCCCCCGCCCATTCCCCACTCATTGAGAGGGTAAGAAATACTATACTCATTATACATATAAAGTCATGTAAAACATATTCCCACATTAGCCATGTTGCAGAAGGGGAAAAAAAGGCAAGAAAAATAAAGTGAAAGAAAAACATGCTTCAATTTGCACTCAGAGTTCATCAGTTCTCTATCTGGAGGTGGACGGTGGTTTTCATCATGAGTCCTTAGGAACTGTTGTGCATCATTGTATTGATCAGAGTAGCTACATCATTCACAGCCAATTGTCATTACAATACTGCAGTTACTGTGTAGATTGTTCTCCTGGTGCTGCTCACTTCACTTTGCATCAGGTCATTTCTTATCCCATTGCAATCATACGCCACAACTTGTTTAGCAATCCCCCAACTGATGGGCATCCCCTCAAGTTCTAACTCTCCTTCTTATTACGTTGCTTGGTGTATTACAGTAGCCTCCAGATTGGTTTGGGCTGTAATCGTGATGGCATCTATAATATAGACGCCAAAGTAATCTTCCTACCAGTATGATTACAGCATCACCTTGCTCAAAAAACCATTACAGGATAAAATTTAAACACCATATGCTTACATTCAAGGTCCTCCACCACCTGGTCCCAGTCTTATCTCACTACCTTTTATGCACTCTATGCTTGTGGCAAAGTGTGCTACTTGGCCGATCCCCTGTCTCATCTTGCCCTTTCCTACCTCTGCCCATTTACATAAGATTGTGGCACCTCCTCCCCACCCTAATCCCCAAGCCTGAGATGGTTTCCTCAGTCCCAACCTATCAAAACTCTTCAAGGTCCAGCTTATGTGTGCCCCGACTCACTCTTCATCAATAAGCTTTTACTGAATAGTCACATCTATGTTTAGTGCCCTAATGTCTATATTAGACATTGGGGGTTACAAAGGTGTACCACCTCTTCCATGCCCCCATCCTTAGTCTTCCAGTTAAAAGTGATCCTTCTCTCCATGAATCACTGGCCATTGTTTGACTTTCCTATGTATTTAATTATGACCTTCCTGTAAAGTCTTTGAAGGTTGTATTTTATCATTATCTCCTAGGTCTTGCACAGAGTAGACCCTTAGTACTTGTTGATTTGAATCATTCCATCAATAAGCATTTATTAATTAGTCTAGTCTATGTTTATGGCCCAGTGCTAGACCCTGAGGATAGAAGGAAGTGTAAAAACAGCCTCTAAAGGGCTTGAGTTTGGTGAGATAGAATACCTACAACGTGCCAAGTGAGTGGTTGATAAAAAGGATTTCAGAGACTGAAATAACATGGCAGGCCTAGGCAATTGCTTTAACTACTCACTGCAGGACGTGAATCAGACAAGGGTTGTGGGAGTAGTAAATATAAGCAACAGAATAAATACACATGGCACGTTCCTGAACAATGAATCAGTTTGGCTGGCTCAGAATAATTTGTGTAAAGAAGCACTGGAAAATAAAGGTCAGAGAGACAGGTAAGGGCTCAAACAGTGGAGAATCTTCAATGACAGACTAGTTTGAACTTTATCTTTTGGGTAATGGTAAGCCACAAAAGGCTTTTAAAACAGGTGGTGCTTTCATATGATAAATCTGGCAGCAGTGTGCAGGATAAATGGGAAGTGGCCCCTCACACTACGGGCTCAACTCTTCCTCACAATAAAAACTGTTTGTACCCTGAGGGCTCAGCCCTTTTGTCAATGATACAAGTTTCCTTCATCTGCACAATTGCTTTTGAAAGATATTCAAGTAGGTACACTAAGGCATAGGAAGAATCAGTACTCCATAGACTATTTAGACTAATGCTCCCTGACAGTTGGTCATTGTGCATGGATAATGTCAAGAATAACCAGATACTGAATTATAGCTTCTGGGATCCAGGCAAAATTCCTCTTCCACTCAACAAATACATTAAAAAAAAAAAATAGCCAACCACGTGTACTCTGCTGGAAAAGACAGAAAAATGAGACTCAGTTACTGCCCTTAAAGGGCGTATGTAGTAATGAGGTTTTGCTTTTCATCTGTACGGTAGGTACTTAATAAACTAGGTAGATTAACAATACAAATATTAATGAAATATGACATGTACTAAGTACGTAAGCGGGGTGTAAAGTGTTGACATCAGAAGCTCTCTCTTCCAGCTGGTGAGATTAGGGAATGTTTCTTGGAAGAAGGGAACATTTTTGCTGGGCAAGACATCAGTAGGCAGAGAGGCAGGTATTTCAGGGGTAGGACACAGCACGAGCAGATGCTCAGACATGGGAAAAGTATGGGGCAAGGAGAGAAGTGAAATGCTTTCCTGCTGTGGACTCACTGCGGTATCACAGGTGCAACATCAAGGATGACTCAAGACAGTAAATATTTTTGGCCCTTCTAAGAGTGAGATGTACCAAAGCTGAATTCCTGTTCCATTAGTCAGAGCATGTAAGAACAGGGAAAAGCCCAAGACAAATTTAGTCTAACCCCTTCACTTTTCAGAGGAAACTAAAGACCAGAAAATGGAAGCAACTAGGCTTCAGAGTCTGAGGAATGTGAAGTCATTGCCCTTTCAAGATACACCTTCTAATCCCAACTAGCCTGTGTCTGTGATCTGGACCAACAGCTAGACTGGTGAATGGCTGACAAACGCCTTACTTAATCACTTGGCAATGTATCCAGACTAAACTGACTTACTCAGTTGCCGCAGAGATCTGGCCAAGGTCTTAGTGTTATTTTATTACCATCAACTTATTTAATTCTTGGACAAATTCTCATATATCTCTGGCTCAGTAGAACATGGATATTGCCAATGAGATTCAGTTTCAGATGTTTGTAATCATCATCACTACCATAACCAAGTATTTATTAAGCACCTGATGGTTGATAATCCTATAGTGGATAGTAGACAGAGATACTGTCTCTCCTTTGTGGGCCTGAATTTTAAGAAAATGTTGAAGCCAACTGTAAGACCACTCAGATATCAGAACATACAAACAAAAATCACAGAATCTTAGAATTGGAAAGGATCAAAAGGGTCATCCAGTTCACTACCATACTTATATAGCTTATCATCAAGCAACAAAAACTCTCTTGCTGACTAGCCATTAACCAGCTGCCACTTAAGACTTGGGTACTAGTTTTGACTTTGTCACTAGCTAGCCATGTAACTCAGGCAAGTACCCGCCCTGTTCTGGGCCTGCTTCTTCATCTACAAAGTGAGGGAGTTGGATTAGATAATTTCTTAAGAATCCTTCTGTCCTTAACATTAAAAAAAAATTCCCCCAATTACAAATTGTACAGGTAAAGTATTGGAGCAATCAGGAGAGAGATAGCACCGAATATTTTTTTTTTTTTTAAATTTTGAGTTCAGATTCTGTCCTTCCCCTCCGTCCTCCCTGAGATGGTAAACTAATCTGATATAGGTTATACACTTGCAATCATGTAAAACATTTCCATATTAGTCATTTTGTGTAGGAAAACTCAAACCAAAAGAAATATAAGAGAAAAAGTAAAAAAGAATGTGCTTTGGACTGCATTCAGACACCATCAGTCCTTTTTCTGTAGGTGGATAGCATTTTTCATCATGAGTTCTTTGGGGTTGTCTTGAATCACTGTATTGCTGAGAATAGTTAAGTCATTCACTGTTAATAACTGTACAATATTGCTGTTACTGTGTGCAATGACCTGGTTTTTCTCACTTCACTCTGCATCAGTTCATATAAGTCTTTCCAGGATTTTCTGAAATCATCCTGCTTGTCATTTCTTACAGCACAATAGTATTCCATTACAGTCATACCACAATTTGTTTAGCCATTCTCCAACTGATGAGCATCCCCTCAATTTCCAATTCTTTGCCATCACAGAAAGAGCTGCTATAAATATTTTTGTACAAAACCTTTTCTCTTTTTAAAAATCTGGCAACACTGACCTATCAGTGGTATTGCTGGATCAAGGCCTATGTCCCTAACATTTCAAATCCCTACCCTCTTCCCAATTCAACAGAATCCTAACTGTACAATTAAAGATTATATTAGATCTAATGATCCTATCATCCCTGCTTTGGAATTAAAAAACAAAATAAAACAAAAAACTAGCTTCCAAAGATCTGGTCTATCAAGTCTCTCAGCACTAAGATTTTGAAGAGTTTATCACAGACCCTCTAAGACTTCGTTGCTGCCTCTCTTGCAGATGGAGGTCTGTGGAACACACAGTAGAGAAGCCAAGTGAAGACTGAAATTCATCCCTAGTCATGCTCCATAAGGAGTCTAGGAAATTGTGAAAAGCCCTCTCAAACTCTCTGCTACCCTCTCCCAGGTTCATTAGAAATTCTCTTGGCTCTTTCCTACAGGAACAGATGGAAGAAATGGAAGACAGACAGAGGCAATTGAAAAGCCGAGTACAACTCCAGCAGCAGAAGAACAAAGAGATGGAGGAGCTAAGGATCAGCCTCACTGAAGAGCTCTCTATTTATAAGTCAGTTTTTACTGCTACCCAAAATTTGTCCATACATGCAGGCTAAGGAGGTAGAAGAGGGAGGTAGTTCAAGGGGAGGTTTGTGAAGGATTGCTTTTTTTCAGGGGAATGATTTTTAAAATTCCTGTCGTCTGCCCTCAGATGAAAAATGGCTTTGTGTTTTTAAAGGGCTATGCTACCCAAGAAGGCAGAGCAGCTCGAGGCCCCCACTCCTCTGGGAAGTGGAATGGAGACACAGTCTCAAGGTGATCTCTCTGGTGAGAGAGCAGTGCTTGCATCCTCTGAGTGCTAAACAACTTAACTCTACTAGTCAGCTTTGGTTTGGCCCTAGAAGACTGTGTACTGATAAAGATGTTTTTCAGATCTTTGCCTCCAAGACACAGGCTTTCTAAACACACAGCTCAAGCCATTCACAACTGTGAGAAATGAGGTCGTGGTCCAAGATGCCCCCCTTTCTAACATAACTCACGTTATTTCTATTTGGTACAAAACCTCTCACAATTGATTTCTTTAGCTGGACAATGAAAGGCTTAAGAAGGAAAAAGTCTCCAGGTTTTGTCACTCTAAATGGTCTTCATCAGGCATACTGCTCCAGGGGAAAATAGCTAACGGACTAATTTTTTTCCACATTCACTAATCATAAAACTTACAGTGGCAGTGAGACAGAAGTTTTACCATCTAAGGTGGCAGAGTCACACGAATTAGTGTGACTGTGACAGTCATAAAAATATCACACAAGGTCAATATCATTCACAGGGCAAAGAACATAATATTTACTATCTGAGCCAACTGAGGCAGTCTGACATCAAGCTACCCATTTCTTTCCCAGTTGGTGGCAAAGTTCAAAAGACTGGGTTATATACGAGGATTCCAGATTTTGGTTAAAGTGGGAAAGCTGCTTATACTCTTCATACAGCTTAGGACTCAGTAAACAAGACACCCTGGTAAGAGAAGTATTCTGTAGCTGCCAGATCTGGAGTACCTTGCCTATCAAGCCATACAGAACCACTGCATGGTTCCAAAGCTCCAAAGTCCACGACTAGTCATTTTACAGCGCCCTAAACATAATTTTAAAATCTGGTTAATAAATCAGTCATCACTTGCTTTTTAAAAGAAAAAAAATCTTATCTGGAACTCCTTACCACCTGGTCCTAAAGTTGTTTCATTATTTCAGTCATTCTTGACAATTGCTCAGGGAGGTGGGTCAGTGACAGATTTCATTTCAGATGGAGAAACTGAGGCACAGAAGTCTCCTAACCAGTTTTGTGATTGGAACAAGTGTCAATACCATCCAATTCACTGTCTACTTAAGCTGACATACAATTTCAAAACTTAACTTTTTGATGCTTTTCCTGACCCAGACTTGTATACAAGTATATATTGTTTTTGGAAGAAACCACTTGTGCAGTTCCCATCACCAAAGAAGGTGATCTAGTGAACTAATTTAAACTAGAGGTCATTAGTGACATTTTATTATATTACACAACTCTATCTGCATTTCAAGAACACAAATAAGAAACTAAGTTAATCCTAAAAGAATTAATTGCTAATGGTGGCAGCTGGATGTCTTTTGCTGAACACCAGAGGCCAATTTACAGGTAACGACGGATGGCTTTTCATGGAAACCTAACACAGCACCCCCTAACTTTAATACACAGAGCACTAACATCTTCACAGATTCTGCGGTAGTGGGGTAGGCCAATTTCATCAGTGTAGGAAGTCCAAGGGTGGAAACTCCCTCTACTAATGTACACTGGCAACTTCAGTCTTAAAAGAATTGCTTCAGTGGTATTTCACTACATTATATTTGTTTGTACAGAATATAATCTAAACCTGCCTTTCTTTCTACTTCACAGGAGCTGTTTAGAAATCTATGGCCGACTCTGTAACCCAGAAACAAAAGACAAAAGCTCTTAGCGAAGGAGCACTAAAGCCTCATTGGACATTTTTTCTTTTCAACATAAAAGGGAATACGAGGGACCTGGTAAAATGCTCCATCCTGTGAAAGGCGTAAGCATTGGCCTATCAGTTTTAAAGAGATTTGCTGCCCTCCCTGCCAGAAGCAGAATACCAGGCAACCTTCAGCTTGTTGGGCATAGAGCTTATTGCACTGAAGAATGGAAGCACCTGCTGCCCCCTAGCAGACTCATGTGCACGCTATGAAAAGGACACACCAACGGTGACCAATGTATGCCTTGCAGTGTTATGAAGCAGAAATTGTTGCCTTACTTTGATTCAAAGCTCGAAGCCTTTGTAAGGCAGAGCAAATGTCAACAAGGCAGCCCATTTTAATTAAGTGGAGTTTTAAAGTTTGATTTACCTGTGCCACAAGTGTCTGACTTTAAATAGAAGTTTTTCTTAAAGCTAAGCATTTATAAGGGTGCTGTGGGCTCCAGTAGTTTTGTTTCCTTATTCATATCAATAGTTTCCACTACACAGCACACATGTGTCATCCTGAAAACAAGGGACCAATTGAAGTTTTCAAACCAAAATATTTAAAGCCATTTGGACTTTCACAGAATTTTAGTCTCACGAAGACTACTGTGGTATAAGACGATGTACTTGGCTACTAAAAGAGGTGGCCAAGTACCTGGAATACTATCTGGTATTAGGTCTTGAAGAGTAAACCTTTCACAGGCCATTATCACTAACCTGTAAGTACAAGTCTGACTGGGGAAAAAAAAAACCAATACATTATAGGAAGGGCCAACCTCTCCTTTTCCAAATTTAAAATTTCTCATGGAACTCTCTCTATAACAGTCTCTAATATTCTTGAAGACCCATGTATTTATTTAGAGAAGGATGAGCAATAAACTTCAAAACAAAAAGATGACAACATTCTATGAGAATAATGCAGGCCCTGCTGATACTTTGTCTGATGTCTCTTCATTTACATCTATGAAAAACTAAGTCTTTTTCTGACAAACTGATATTAGCTTTACTTTTGTTCATATCTGTCAGGCTCTAGTACTTGATGAATTCTGGGTATAAAATAAAAACCCACAGCAATTTTTATGTAGAAAAACAATTTATTCCATCATAAGCACTTACAGTTAGTCATGGACAGTAACAGGCTGCTGGTTGGACAAGTTACCCCAAAGGATATAAAACGAGTGGTCAAGGACTAATTCAGTTGGTGTGGGGTTTGTTGGAGAAAAAAAAAAATTTTTTAAAGAAAGGAAAAAGGAAAAAAAAGAAGTCATCCAGAATTTTAAAGCTCATGTCAGCTACCAATTGTTCTGTTTTCAGATTACTGGGTAGTCTACCAGTAGTATATCTGTCAGATAAAAACACACCTTCTTTATAACCTGGTGGTCCCAAGTTAAAAAAAAATTCACAGAAAGTAAAGAAATAATACGAAAACAGCTCAAGAAATATACTAGAGAGCAAAACTATATGAGGTGAACAAAGATATTTTGCAGGTATAGCTACAACATTTCACATGGCTGTTTGTCCCCCATAAGATGAGAAGTGAAAGGAGGAAGTAAACAGTCACTAGGGAAGAAAAAAAAAACCATTAAATAAAACAAAAAAAATTTCAATAAGAAATTTTGACTGGTTACAGAGGAAACCAGCAGGAGTAGGCCAGTCTACAACAGGGATGATCTGTACCCTAGAAGGTTGGTTAACCATGCCAATTTTAGTCTTTGAATCTCTACAAACAAAGGAAACAGTTCAGACGTCCTACAATGCTAATACCTCAGTGGCTCAGACTCCTCACTTGGATATAAATCCTACCCCATTCTAATTTTACTTAAATTAGCCTGAAAAACTTGCAGTTATAGCATAGGAAGAAAAATAAAACACTCATGGTCCATTTCTTGGGGCTATATCAGATTTGAGAGCTGGATTTGCTCATAAAAAGTTCTTGGAAAAAAATTAAATATGGGTCTGTGGCTCTGCTGAGTCAAGCCCCCCCCCCCCCCCCCCCCCATAGTTAATAGTAAGAAATCATTCACTCTCTGGGTTAACAGATACCTACAGATGAATGTCTGGACAAAAAAAGTCTGTCTCAAAACCAGTGTTATCAATCTCAGGTTGGGAAGAAAGGGGAGTCTAAAAATCAGCACCAGTGCAGACATGTCTAGGACCCCTGTCCCTCTGGATCCACGCTTCCTTCAGGGTCTTCATCATTGTATATGTTCTCAGCCTGCCCCAAACAACAACAAAAGTTAGAGCATTGAGGGAATATAGGATTTTCTCTAAGACAAGCTTCCTACTGAAATGTATCAGGTTATTTTTATAAATGTGAGCTTCACCAATTTCTTCCAGATAACCAATACCTTCAAACCTATTTATTTTTACAGGTACTACTCTAAATCCCAATTTGTAAACCAGGTAAATCAGGAGGTGCTCATCTGTATCCCAGAAGGACATACTCTGGGGCTCCTTTACATTGAAAGCACCCCCATTTCATGTTATAATCAAATTGAATTAACCTTCAACTTTTAAGGGACACACTGACTAGATAAAGCAAGGCATAACTCTTTAATAACCAACCACATAAAACTAGGGCTATAATCCACACAATGAAAAGTACTAAAGCTACTCAGGAGTTTTATTTCACTATTAAATGGTGTTTCAGTACATTAATAGGACACTGCAACTTAGTGTGCTTACTATAACAATGTTTTCCAAGGTTTTTCGGCAATGCTTTCATTAGTTTTCTCAGAAGCAGAATTATCTGGATTGAGACATTAGAAGTTCTGGCCAAGACTACAAAGTGTGTCAGTGGAAAAGCCTAGAGAATAAATCCCAATCTTCCAGCTTTCTGTCTCTAGCTACTAGACAGATGACGGACAAAAGGTTTTATAAAGACAAACGTATACTTCAGTTCACCTACCTTGCCAATCTACCCACTTCCCCCCTCCCTATTCCCCATCCAAGAGATTGAAAAGCACTCACCATCTGCCAGACCTGCATGATATTGTCTTCTGATACAGAACAAATAACCCAAGGTTCATTGGGGTTCCAGGAGAAATCTGATATCTTGGCAGTGTGACCACCATGAATAAACTGAGAGAAGGAAAACTCGATATTAAAAGCCAACAGAACCCAATTATTAGTTAGTTCAGAGTACTCTGACTACAGAAACCTACCAATAACTCTGGTGGCCCATCTTCTGCATCTTCAGGTGACTGCTCTTCTCCAATTTTACTGCAGGAAGAAAACAAATTAAAACAAGCTTCACATCATACAGACATGTAAATGGAAATCTATTTGGATAAAAATTGAAATGACTTACCTCAAGTCCCAGACATTTAGCCTGCGGTCAGTGCCACTGGAAGCTAAGATAGTTTCATTGTGGGGAGACCACTGTACCTGAATTGAGGAAAGAAAGAAGTAGGAAAGATAAGAACTGAAAGCTTGGTGGGGGGAAAAATCTCAAGTTTTCTAAATATATATATATATATTTTAACAGAAGAGTAATGGAGATTTTAAAATTAGGTCATAGGATTTTAGAGTTGGAAGGTACCTTAGGGGTCATGTCATCTAACCTCCTCATTGTACAGAAGGGAAAAATGAATCCCAGAGCAGTAAAGTGATTCTTCCAAAGCTATAAGAATAGTAAATGGCAGAAGTGGCATTTGAACCCAGATCTTCTGATTCCAAAACAAGGTTTGTTTTTTAAAGTACTTACACATCTGAGGTCCCCTCCCCTACCCATACCTTTCCAGTCTTATAACACATCATTGCCTTTGTTCTTTAACAAGTTTTTTATCAAACACTAAAATCAAGGCCCTGTGCCACATGTTGGGGATACGAGAATGAAACAGAGTTAAGATATGTACAGAAAGAACTATAATAAAAAGAAGAAATCCAAATTAAGTGTTAGAAGAAATCTGAAGGAGAGACCTCCTAGCTGGAGGAATCTAGGAAAGGCTTCATAGAAAAGATAGCCCTGGTGTTGAACCTTGAAAGGAAAAATTTGGACAGATATCTGGGAAGCAGTTTGGGGATAGTAGCCAGTTTAAAACTACAAAATGGCTACTAAAGAAAAGAAAGTTCAAGCATAAGTTCTCAAAGTGCGGTCCATGGATCCCAAAAGGGCGTCCACGAGGTCAAAATTATACTTATAATAACACTGACATTATTTGCCTATTAAAATACTCTTCCCCTTTCCAAGTACACATCTTTGTGAGGCTGGATTTTCTTCACATACTTCAACCAAAACAACATATCAAAACAGATTAAACGTAGACGCAGATATGAGAATCCAGCTGTTCCCAATTAAGCCAGACATTTGCAAAAATATGTAAAACAATGCCATTCTTCTCACTCATTTTTTAAAAATATAAAGCATAAAACTGCACTAAGAATGCCTTGCAAAGTTATTTTTCATTAATAATGTTACTTATGTTAGTATGTCAAGGGCTTATTGTTGTTTTTAAATGAATAAGTATTTAAAAATGTTCAGTTTTAACCTCCAATATGGTAAATACAATAGACAAAAACCCTTATAAACTTTGAGGTCGTCAATAGTTTCTAAGAGCATAAAGGGTTTTGAGAACCACAGTGTGAAAGTAACTTTACATGAATGGTATATTCAATCAAACTCTAAAATTACAAGCAAACTGTAGTAGTGTTTAAGACTCAACTAAGCAGATCATTCCAACAAAATTTAGAGACGGAATTGGAAGAACAAC